>NC_063196.1:1865000-2165000 GCF_017589495.1 Alosa alosa | reverse complement strand
CTCAACTACCTCGTAGGCCTACTTAATGTTGGGTTCCCGTAAGAAGAATATTTAGCATGTCCGGTTGTAGGGAAGCTAACTTTGATGTAATTTCTGTCGCACCGTAGGGAGATAACCGTATTGTTTGAATAAGAAGCTCAGTCCAGCCTGAAGTCCAGCAGCAACTCAATGGAAAAAAAACAATGGATAAGCTACAAGACCATTGTATGTTAGGTAAAGCATTACACAGAAGCAAGTAAACCTAATAAAAAAAAACTAATAATTTCAGAGGTTTTCGATGGATTGACAGTAGCTAGGCTTAGGTCGGAAAAGTGGAAAGAAGATTATTGGTGCTGTTGGATTCTCTGGTTGTTGCGTTGCGTTTTGGTTCTAATGTCTGTATTGAAGAAGGTCAATAAATCTTGACGGCTCGATCAGGATCAGCGATTAAATGATGATTTATTGTAGATGGTACAACAATGAATAACAGAACACAGGCTAAGTCTCGAACAGTAAAACTGCGGAGAGTCTAACAGTTGTGGTTGCTATTAGAAGTGGGCTACTTGAAGCCTGGGTTTTCCCATGCTGCCTTACGAGCACATTTTTATTCACGCTGCTAGGCAGCCTTCCATGGACTTCATTTTCACCTCAACGAAGGAACCAATCACAGAACGGAGGAGGGACAGCAAGATGACGACGACACACCGAAGCGGTTATGAGCTACATACAGACCCATTTGATAGACATTCGTAGCGCCCAATAAACGGCTCTGGGCATTCGTAAACCACGTATCAAATACGAGAAAATGAATGTGTAGTTCCCAGACCCCATCTCAATGAGATGAGGTTTGGCATTAGCCAGGCTAGGCTACTTGAGCTTTCCAACAGAAGATGCTCCTTGAGTCGCTTCCTCAATCCGTCTCAGAGTCAAAAAAAAGACAAAGCTTGCTACTTGCTTGATACTTAAACATTCGAACGTAAATCATGGCAACGTGGCAGGTGCCAATCAGTGTACAAGACCGGCTCTGACCAGATGGAGATACTAGCCCGAACAGAACAAAACGCTTTCTCCCTCGGTCCACGTTATCACTGATGTTCCTAAACCCAGGGCCATGACCTTCCTGATTGTAAATAGACACAGGCCTAAGCCTCCCTTAGTGTCCACATCTGGTAAGACCTTTGGTATTAGACAAAGTTATGCACAATATGGACCTCTCCCCGTTGTATACTACACACAGAAGTAACATATGAACACATCAGAATACAGTGAGAATACCCCAAAATTCTACACTGCGAAAGTCGCAAGCACATTTAACTGCAGATTTTGCATGTGCACACTAAAGGCACAAATGTGTAACAGTAAATTTGAAGTCGTACATATTTTTTTATACCTTGTACACAAATTATGGGCTACAGGTTTACAAATCCTTACAGGTACACAGATCCTATCCTGTGCATCACAACTTCCAATAGTGGTGGCAGAAGTTGGTTCCCACACTGAAGTCATTGTGCAAGAAAACCAGGCAGAGGTCGAAAGATGGGGGTCGGCCAAATCGGTTCATACTTTGTATGTGTGATAAGTATGTGGAACTATGAACAGCCATATAATTAAAACCCTGAGTTCTGGGGCCCCCCTTGGAGACCCTCGAAAATCGAACAATTCATGGCTGAACATTACTGAAATTGCAATGGCTACCCTGATTATTCTGATAAAGATATGAACATAAGCCTTATATTTCCATATAGCATGAGTTTCCTAGTCTCACAGACTAAAAGTTGAAGATGAAGCATTGAAATTAAGAGGGTGTAGGGGTTATCAGAACCACTGAAAGCAGAAATTTTGGTCATTTTTATGAGGCATTATCTCACATGTGCAGTGGCTTTGGTGGATGTTTTTACTGTTGCTGGAGAGAGGAACATCTACTGATCCAAAAACAATCGTCGTCTAATTGGGCCACACATAATGCGAGCCGTGAAAGGAGGGTCTTTATGGGCATTTTTTTGGCATCCTACTCTGAAAAGCCATTTTTAGCAATATCTGACAATTTTTTAGCAATATCTGGAAAACTATCTCACCTGTAGCTTTCAATTTTTCTACAGTCAATATCTGTTGCTAATAGCATCCATACTGTCAGGTGTGTAGCTCAAGTATAACCTAGAATGGTACTTAAACTTCTTCCAAAATTTGGCTTGGCGAAATAAAATAGCACATTTGAAGAGTTGTTAAACCCCCAGTTTTTCAGATAGAAAACTTAGATATTACAGTAAGCATCTCTGGTACCAGGTTAAACACTGTACAAAATGTGGTCTCTCTTAGATGATTAGTTTCACAGATATTAAGGCTAAAAAAAAACAAAAACATTTTCGACAGGTATCAGATCCAAACTGACTTTTTTTGAATGATCAAAGTCTTGTGAAAATCATATAAAAAATTGTGAGGGTGTTCAGCCTAATTTTGTCACAGTGAATGTTTTAAATCTTAATTGATCTCAGGTGCTAAGTGAGTGAGCGTGTGAGATCACATGGGCTCAGATAGGTATGAATTTGAAATTTGAAGGCTACAGGTGAGATTATTTTCCAGATATTGCTGTTTAAAAATGGCTTTTCAGGGTAGGTTATGATGGCAAAAAAATGCCCAAACCCTCCTGCCACTGCGCATGTGAGATAATGGCTCATAAAAATGGCATAAATTTAGAGAGATGACAATTCTGCTTTCAGTGGTTCTGATAACATTTTGTCAATCATCATAAATAATAGGCCTACATTGGAGACTGTTAACTATTTAGGCCTACTAAAATTATTTTCGTCATTCATGCCGTTCGTAGCCTTCAATCGCCATAAATAACACACGGTCGAATATTGAATTGTTTATTTTCCAACATGCCACAACAGCGAAATCGCAAGCAGACTGTTTTGATAAGCGTTTTACTACTTTCGGCCGCCATTGCCAAAAGCCAGAAGTAGGCTAAACAGGAAACCTTATTTGGGCTTTCGTCTCCCTGTTAACAGAACCTGTATTTATTAATAGGGCTGTCAAAGTAACTGATTAATTTCGATTAATTCATTTGAGAAAAAATTACTGATTAAAAAAATGAGTGCAGATTAATCGATTCCGTATGACCTTTGACCCCGAGCCATTCTAGTCAGTAAAAATTAGACTGTAAAATGAAGGAGAGAGAAGAAAACGTGCTGCCTGGATCATTGATTGGATAAAAATAAAGTGTTGAAAAGAAAGTCCTCTGCAATGTCTGCAGAAAGGAATTTGCATATCACCGGAGTTCATCAACTCTATAGTCGCAAATCAATGCAAAGAAATAAGTGTTGATATTGAGGGGAGTGTTAATTTATTTTCATTGTGTCCCCTAGCCTAGGTTATATCTGTGGCCTGAAATGCCTTGTATGTGAAAAAAAAACATCTTCCCGAAGCACTTTTGAATTTATTTCCTCACCATATTAGATCATATCATAGATTATTATGGCCATTATTTGAATAGTGAAAATAATAATAAAAGAGTTTTTGAACTTTAATGTCACTAATGCTGATTATTCAATGATTTATTTGAATTTAAATAATTTAAATATTTTCACAGCAAAAATTATGTATGTGATTCATTTAGATTAATTAATCACAGAGTATGTAATTAATTAGATTATTTTTTTTAATCGATTGACAGCCCTACTTATTAGACATCCTCTGCTGCTATCATGAATGAAGTCCTACCAGCCATTCTCTGGGCCGACTGACATAGACATAACATGCGACTGACTGTTAATCTAGACACACCCTAGCGGCAGCAAATTGGGTCTGGCTCGTCAGGCTAACTGACTGTGGTAGTCACATGATGTTTGATCACCTGACAAGACAGCTCTTCCTGCTAAGTGAGGCGTTCCTACAATGAACGTTCTTCGATCGCAATAGAGCACTTTATGTGTTTTTTCTGTGATTGCATTGAAGAGAAGTTCTTTGATACAGTTTGCTGTAGCCTAACATTTCGTTTATTATCTCCAAGATAACGAGTCTGACGTTAGGGGTTGCTATAGCCGTCGTTTTAGCAAGTTAGCTTCTTTCACAATGCAAACATTTCGTTGCTTGTCATAAGGAAGGAATTAAACCCTCGTCGTATTTAGTCCAACACATGCAGACATGGCTTCTATTCTTGATGAATATGAAGACTCTCAGAACATTCGCCACCCGGTTCATTCGCATAACCGCTTGCCAGCAACCAACATTGGGATAACTCATTCGGGTAACGTATTATAAAGATGTGGTTACATGACCCTCTATATTTCGTTAATTAACTTAGTTGCTATAACCACTACATCTGTCTGTGTTGGTCTTTAGGATTTGTGAATGTAAGGTTGGAGGAAGAAAAGCCCATATTCAACAAACAACGGATTGATTTTTCCCCTCCTGAAAAGATAAACCATTTTGCAGTATGCAACAATCAGCTTTGCATGAGTTTGGGAAAAGACACTATTCTAAGGTAGGCTACATCAAACTACACCTGAGGTGCGTTGGAATTTGGCAAGCAGTGGCAAACGTTCGTGATCAACATGTCTTCTCAGAACGGCCTACATTTGAACGATTTGGTGTTATTACATTGTAACGTTAACAATTCGTTCATCTCACGTCCACTGTATGTTTGCGGAAAACTACCTCCATACGGTCGCCAACCTGTTTGCAAACGTTCGCCTATGTTTGCGAATTTGAACGCACCTCTGACCTGCTTAGTAGGCTAGCCCTGTATAATAGAGGGCATCCTGCAATGTACACTTTCAACAAATGCATTCAGGTCAAATTTCACATTAACACTTTGTGCCATGAACATCTAAATATTTCCTGTTTTTAAGAATTGATCTTGGAAAACCAGATCAGCCGAACCAAGTAGAGTTGGGCCGTAAAGATGACAGCAAAGTGCACAAACTCTTCCTCGATCCCACAGGTACTGCTTGCATGACTTTATGAATGTATTATGTTGCAGGATTATGCAGGCTACTCTACTCTGCCATATTTATTCTACTGTAATATATGGTATTTTCCATATCCTTTTTAATGGCTGTTGCATGGGGCCTACTAGCATGTACAAATGTATCCAGTCTTACAGTTAAGGTATGTGATGACTGTACTTAAAAATAAAATAAATAATGAAATCAAAGCAGTATCATATATATATATATATATATAAAGGATGCCACGATACAAAGTTAGCCATTGATCGCTCACATGATTTTATTAAATCAACAAGTTTCAATACAGAGTAATTATGTTTTATCCAGTGACTGACTGTCGATTTTGTGGCTGGGCCTTTAATTACATTTAGTTTGGCAGGGCTCCAGGCTCCAGTTTGTTCATGTCAAAAAATATTTGACCCCCCCCCTCTTCAAAATACTATTGCCAAATGCTATTTTTTTGTCACATACAGCAAACCAGGGGTGCCATTACTTATGTGAAAGTAGTATACATGGATTTCTATGCATAGTCACGGAAACATGCGTGCCCAACTAAAAGGCAGAAGGCACCATAGAACAACATAGAGCAGTGCTCTCCATGAAAAGAAAAACTGCACCAATTCAAAATCACGATGGTTAGAGTATGTTCAATATCCCTAACGGAATGCATGTCTTCGCCAAAAACGACAAAAGATGATGTTATAGTAATGCAAATTATAAAAGTAAAAAAAATTATAAGTTAAAAACAAACTCTGAAATAAAGTCTGACATGAGATGTTATTATCATTGAGACAACAGGGGTTACAGCAGCCGACTATTAGGTTACCGTATTTTCTGGACTATAAGTCGCACTTTTTTTCATAGTTAGGCTGGTCCTGCGACTTATAGTCAGGTGCGACTTATATATGAAAAAATATATAATTGAACATGTTTCTAAATGCACAAGTCCTGTGCACTTTCAGCCAGAGATTAGTGCTTGCGCTATACCTGAATCACACGTGCATACCTAAATCCTCAAATTATGGCCGGAATTCTATTTATAGCCAGGTCTCAGATTCGGACAAATAAAAGCCAGTATAATTTTGTTTCAATTTAACTCATAAAAGAGCTCTTCTTAATATTTTATATTGTTGGTTGGTTTAATTTTGTTGCCAATTAAAAGTCATTGTCCACACCATGAGTCTCCAACACGTTGCTCTCAAGCTACCAGTCGCATGCCGCCCCCTTCTGAGCTAGAGGCTGAAGCAGTAACCTACATTTAAACACAATTGTTGCTGCCAGGCATCAGCCTACAAATTTTTATAAAAAAGTAAATCATGCATAATTTAAAAAATAACTAAATTTATACCTAGACCTCTTTGGCTATACGGAATAAGTTTTCCCTTGCAGCACAAGTTCCATGAATGATTGAAAGTGGATGCCTTATCTCGCGATAAGCGGATGGAAATCCCGACACTCTTTCATACATGAAACCTAATAGTGAACCATTAAATACCCCACAGATTTCAGTGGTCATCAGTCCCGATATTTAGCAATATAATCAAACAGTCCAAACGTAAATGTCTTGAATTTCCCCTGGGGATCAATAACGTATCTATCTATCTATCTAAATTAAATCTCAAATTGAACATCTTCTGCTTTTGATAGCCTACCGTTATGCCGCTCCAAACGAAAAGTAGGCCTATGCCTCACAATAAAACACAAGAAATAAAGCCCTATAGCTGACTCGAATACAAGCCATGGCCCAAATAAAGGTGCTTTGCTCAACCTAAATAAAAGGATTTACGATGTCTGTCTCCTAAACATTCCTCACCCGTTATCTAGACATGCATGAAAACATTTGAAAACAAAACTCACTGCCATGTAATATTTGATCGCTGTTTTGATACTAATTATCTTTCACGTAATGAATACGCACAGAAAGTGAAAGAAGGCCTACTATGCGCACCGTGTCTGGAGAACACATCCATGTTCTTTCGCGTTATAGGCTGTCATGCTTCTGTGTTTGCAAAATTCCTGACGTTTCCTGATCGCTAAACGTTTGTGTTCCTTTCCTGTCGATAGCGGTTGATGTAGAACCACCTAGGCTATAATTTGACTTCAGCGGTGACAATCCTGCTGAGAGAGAGAGAGAGAGAGACCCCCCAAAGTGGTCCTGCGCACCCGTGTGTGTCTGCATGGGGTTCACCACATGGCATTTTCTTTCAGTGAATCTTTTGCTTTGCAATTACCTTCCTGCCCTCCTCTTGGCTGCCTTCACTCCTTAGTCTTCATTAACATTAATCTTTTTGGTCTCAATAATCCAGTTACATAGTCTCTGTTTTTGGTTTTGGATTTTGTGAAATAGATTTCTAAATACTTATAGTCCGGTGCGACTTATATGTTTTTTTTCCTGTTCATGACTCATTTTTTGACTGATGTGACTTATACTCAGGATCGACTTAGTCCGGAAAATACGCCCCACTTCTGCCCTACGGCTGCGTGCGCATCTAGTTTTGTTGGTAAACAGGAAACCCGTCTATTGCCAAATTTCTTGCCAAGCCCAATGTGTTATGTTTATTATATCGGAGAGAATTCATTCGGAATAGGTCATGCAGGAAGCCTACCTATTTTCTTTGTGATTGCCTTTATGTAACTCTACAATGTTATATAGTAACATATTGGCCTACTCATTATAAATGTAATCAAAATCAAGCAATCCGTGTCCCAATCACACAGGCCATTAAGTCACATTATGCTGTTACTGACTGCTGACAAGTGCTCTGTAGGCAGTGTTGTAGAAGTTCATACTTCATAAGAGCTAGAGGTGTGAATTGGAAGTAGGCATATTTTGTAAAAGATAGTGTGGATAGTTTTTTTTTTATTCTGCCTGTTTTAAATACACCATTTTAACACAGTTTGGGGGGGGGGGCAGAAATACCTAGGCAGCACAACAAGGAAGCATTGCCCTGTCAAAAGTAAAGAAGAATGGCACATAGCTTTCCCAAGTCATGAAGTCACATAAATCAAACAGAGAGCGGTAAAAATGCTGCTCTGGGTGTGTTTTTTTAATACTGGATATCCAGTTTTTTTTAACTAGAAATCTCATCAATAATCTCACCAATATTAATCAATCTGGCTAATTAAACCAACTAGTGCAGTGCCCGTTCAAACATGGCATTCCTGGAGAAAGCACGTAGCCCAATAACATGTCTGCAGGTATGCCTGCTTTAAAAATTGGATAATAGTGAAAAACATCATTCCCGCTAAGCATTCAATAATGAATACTGAATATTATATTATAATATATTAACCTATAATTATTAATGTGCAGTAAGCAGAATTTAGTATGGCTGCATGTGACATTTCTACAGATCAGAATGACATAAGCCTAACAGCTGTTTTGAGTTAAGGCTATATTATTGTTAAGCTTATTGAATAACTTCCTGATACTGAAGACAAACCATTTTGTGAAATGATGCATCTTCGTTTGAAATTGCAACGATGTGACTCAAAGGGCAACGAAGTGACATCTCACACTGTCTGCTACTCGTCAGCTGATCGAAATGATATAAGCCTAAAGCTTTGATGTAATGTTATATGTTTAGCCTTTTGAATAACTTAACAATGTAGAAGACAAACCATTTTATAGAAAGATGCATCATCACATGAGATTTGCAACGATGTGACTCAAAAACGGACTCAAAAACAGGCAAAATCTGGCGCTAGTTAGCCGATGCTACCAACAGCTTTTTCAATGGTGGTGCTTCGGCATCGGGCTAGCCATGCAAATAAATCACTGTTTTACACCGTTTACGAGGCTCAATATATCTCCACACTTCATTGGTAGACTTCCGAGGGCCCTGACATTTAAAACGAGACATTGAGAACTTTGAAAAAGCACTGGTAGTTTACTTACAAGACGATTTATACAGACATCAGTCGCATTTGCGCAGGGCAAAGATGTGACATTGGTACGGTCTCAATTGTTGGGAGGCACATGACACCCCTTCATGCTGCGTTGATGACTAAATCAATCTATGACTAAGCCCCGCCCCCTCCACTCACACGGACAGTCAACATTCGGTGACAGGCGCTATGGCAGCTGTCACAGTAGGAGACATTTCACAGGAGGCAATTGATGATTTTTGGAGACAGAAAGATTATATATCATCTCGAAGTCACCAAAAGGGCCTTAACTATACATTGGAGGGTTATATTAATAATTTTACGTTTCCAGGACAAGCCTTTTTACCATCTTTACCAAGAATACCTCTCCGTTAGTTTGGTGCTACAGTATTTACATGAATCATTCAGCACAACATTGCTAACATTTGTTATCTCGGTTATTTACAGATATGTTAATGAAGCTAAGCTCCAAAAGTTAACGTTAGTATAACTAGAGCCATTTGGACAACAGCTAACAATCATGTACGATTGCCAAAGTACAAAAACTAGCACATAACAGGCCAATGAACTCATGTACAACACTGGTAACGTTAGGCTAACGTTTTCTAATGTTCTAACGTTTTCTAATTACGTTAGAGATGTTAAAGATAATGTTCAAATTCGTTGTTGACCTTAGAACAGATGTAGACATCCTTGTTAATTTTATCCATGTTTAGTTGGTGTTGTGGTCTACCGCATAACTTTATTCAGAGCAGACACTTATCTCGGTTGAGATGTGGCTTGGGAAAGGATGAAAAATACACACCATCGCCCAGCCTCTCGGGATACCCAGTGTCGGAGTTGCATGTACCCGATGCACACCGTTTGACCATTTTAAACTTAAAATGTCAAGAAAAAACATATAGAAGCGAATGAAAACTGACTAACTGCAATGCATTTCAATGGACGTGGAAGCAGAGAATGTCTGAGTGTATTGGGTTAGCTATGCGCACTGTGATTGGCTCATCGCGTTTGGCTTAGCCATAGGTCAATTCTCGTCAAAAACACTGAGTGTGTGGGACACAGACACAGGACTACACCAAAACTTTTAGGAGTCCTCTCGACTACCTCTAAGACTTAGGTGCCACTTCTAGCAATTCACTTTTTTAATTTAAATATTACCAATTCAACTGATTCATTGTTATTGTATCCAGGCATTCTCGTAATGTCTCCAGTATGACATGCAAATGTAAAGTAATTTGTCTTTGAATTCTAAGTACATAGCTGAGATACTCAGGGTAAGACCACACATTCAGAAAATGAAAATGTAATCATGTCTGAGTTCTAAGTACATAGCTGATAGTTGTAACAAATGTAACAAATGTATTATAATGACACATTCAGAAAATTAAAAATGTTCTTATTTTCTTTTAGGTTCTCATCTGGTAATCAGTCTTACCTCAAGTGAATGTGTCTATTTGAATAGAAACACCCAGAAGATCCGAAGCCTCTCAAGGTGGAGGGGTCATCTCATTGAGAGTGTGGGTTGGAACAAAGTGCTTGGAACTGAGGTGACAACAGGGCCCATTCTTGTGGGCACCAGTCAAGGCATCATCTTTGAAGCTGAGATTTCTGCCTCTGAGGGTAGCTTGTTCAACACTAACCCAGATCAGTACTTTAGACAGGTCCACTCTCTTGAAGAGGATGGGAAACCAGCACCTGTTTGCTGTCTTGAGGTTGAACGTGGTTTGGAGTCAAAATACTTCATCATTGCCACTACCCGGAAGCGCCTATTTCAGTTTGTGGGGAAGGTAGCAGAGGGATCTGAGCAGCAAGGTTTCAGTTCCATCTTTTCTCAAAACCAGGAACTACTTCCCAGTTTTCAGGAGTTTCCTGTCAACATGGGCTACAGTGAAATTACCTTTTATACTTCCAAGCTCCGCACATGTCCCAAAGCCTTTGCCTGGATGATGGGCAATGGTGTGTTATATGGCCAGCTGGACTATGTCAGACTTGATTCACTCCTTAGTGATGTCGAAGTGTGGGAGTACACATCAGATATCGACTTCAATTTCAACAAGCCCATATCCATTGTGCTCACCCAGTTTCACTTCTTGCTTCTCCTTCCAGACAGAGTGAAAGCTATTTGTACCTTAAATGGGCAAGTGGTACATGAGGATGTATTTCCGGATAAATTTGGCACCTTGAAAAAGATGATCAAAGACCCGGCAGGAGGGCTGGTGTGGATTTATACAGAGAAGGCTGTCTTTCGTTACCACATACAGAGAGAGGCAAGAGATGTCTGGCAGATGTATATGAACATGAACAGGTTTGATTTGGCCAAAGAATACTGCCAGGATCGTCCAGAGTGCATGGACATGGTCCTTGCCAAAGAGGCAGAGCACTGCTTTCAGAATAAACGTTATCTGGAAAGTGCTAAATGCTATGCCCTAACCCAGAACTACTTTGAAGAGATTGCACTTAAGTTTATTGAAGCAAAGCAAGAAGAAGCCCTGAAAGAGTTCCTCATGAAAAAGCTGAACAATCTGAAGCCAAGTGAGAAGACTCAGATCACTTTGCTTGTTACCTGGCTGACGGAGCTTTACCTCAATCGACTTGGGCTTCTTGAGTCTGATGACGGCAAGAATGCTCTTCTCCAAAACACTCGTGATGAGTTCAGACGCTTTCTGAGCAGCACCAAACACAAAGAATGTTTCTACAACAACCGAGACACTATCTATGACCTGCTGGCTAGTCATGGCAATGTAGATGACATGGTGTATTTCTCAGTCATCATGCAAGACTATGAGAGAGTTATTTCACACCACTGTCAACACGATGACTACAGTGCAGCTTTGGAAGTTCTGTCAAAACACTGTGATGAAAAGCTGTTCTACAAATTCTCTCCTGTCTTAATGCAGCACATACCCAAGAAAGTGGTTGATGCCTGGATCCAAATGGGAAACAGACTTGATCCCAAGAAGCTCATTCCAGCTCTGGTGAACTACAGTCAGATGGGAAGCACTCAGCAGATAAATGAAACCATTCGGTACATGGAATTCTGTGTATATCAGCTCGAAGTGAAGGAAGAAGCCATCCACAATTACTTACTGTCCTTATATGCAAAATATAAGCCTGACTCACTTTTATGGTACCTAGAGCAGGCTGGCACACAAGCTTCGGAAATCAACTATGACCTGAAATATGCTCTACGGTTGTGTGCTGAACATGGATATCTACAGGCATGTGTCCTTGTCTACAAGATTATGGAGCTGTATGAAGAAGCTGTGGATTTAGCATTGCAGGTTTGGACTGCCAATTATTTGTAATTGTTAACGTATAACACTCTTACAAACATTATATGTTCATTACCATTTAGACAGGTACAAATAATGATTAGGACAAAATATTGTTTTTGATAAATATGACTTGTGTACATACAGGTGGATGTAGACCTAGCCAAGTCCTGTGCAGACCTTCCAGAGGATGATGAGGAATTGAGAAAGAAGCTGTGGCTGAAAATCGCTCGGCATGTTGTGCAAGAAGAGAAGGACGTAAAGAAGGCCATGAACTGTCTATCCAGCTGTAACCTCTTAAAGATTGAGGACATCTTACCGTTCTTTCCAGATTTTGTCACTATTGACCACTTTAAAGAGGCAATATGTAGTTCCTTAGAGGAGTATAATCAGCACATTGAAGAGCTGAAACAGGAGATGGAAGAGGCTACAGAGAGTGCTAAACGAATCCGAGAAGATATTCTGGAAATGAGAAACAAGTATGGTGTGGTTGAGTCCCAAGAGAAATGTGCAACTTGTGACTTTCCTCTTCTCAACCGCCCGTTCTACCTTTTTCTATGTGGCCATATGTTTCACTATGACTGCCTCTATCAGGAGGTTAGTACGCACCTCTACACACATGAGCAGACCAAGCTAGAGGAGCTACAGAAGAAGCTTGCAGGTGTTACCGTGACAACCAAGTCTCGTCATCGGCAAAAGGAGGATGATTCAGTCAGTTTGGGAATTACCCATGTTAGCCGTGAACAGATTAAGTCTGATATTGATGATATCATTGCATCTGAGTGTGTGTACTGTGGTGAGCGGATGATCAAGTCTATTGATAAGCCTTTTATTGATCCAGAGAGGTTTGAGGAGGAGAAGTCAACCTGGTTATGAGAATGCATTCCTCCTTCCTCTAGATCTGACATCATGTAGAAATCTTATGGCATGTGATTTATTTGTTAATTACAGTAGAATGCTTTTGAATGCTGCTTCAGGGTTTTTGAGCAGCTTGTTTATTTAGAAATGTATTTTTAAATGAGTCACATGTTTATAAGTAATAGTTGATATGCCTACTTTTACTCAAGTTAAATGATCTACTTTTCAGTTGTTGTAAAGCATTTTCCAGTGGTTGTCCTTTGAGTCATTGCAATGCCATTGTCATAAGAATTGTATAATATTCATGCACAATACTACTATTTGTTTGTATGTCCCTCATTGGCAATATATTTAACATGTGATTTGTGATAGGAAACCAATGAAAATGATTGTTTCAGTGCACAATAATAGGCCTAGGCTAGCTTGTCTATTTATGCTGCCCATCTCGCTAATATTCATTAAAACGATTATTACAGTATTTCCCTGACTTATGATTGTTGGGAAAATAAAAGGCTATGGTGGTGTACAGTCCAGGGCATCTTTACAGTCAATCCAAGGGTACTACTGATAACGCGCACTCGCGATACTTTGTTACTCAGACTTTCCAACAGTGGTTACCAAAGCCAGAGAAAGCCATGCCGCTCTGGTGGCGACGTCCTTACGTCACCATCCACTCGGCAATCTTCGGAATGTTTCAGACTATACCAATAGATACATGGCATATCAAATATGCTGATATTTTTGTTTTTGTGAACAAGGCAATGCGATTGTAAATGTATAGTCTAACACAGATACTGAACCAGCACCGTTTAATGAAACATGCAGTTAGATCTCGGCGAGAACACGATTGGAAAGGCAGTTTTATCTGCTATCGTTCATTATGCCTGTTCGTTTCTCTGTCCTCGCCATGGCGCCGTGTCCCTGCTCTCTGTTACTGAAAGTGGCCGCCTCTCTTCTACTGCCGACCCTACGCTCTCAGAATCACTCTGTACCCACAACCGCCATTTTGGAGGCAGAGAGCGCAGAGTTGGCAGCAGCAGAGATCGAACGAAAAGGGGGACACGGGGCCCAAGGTGAGCAAGTGTTTATGAGAAAACATGGAGGAGCAATGGGGGAAAGATGGCCGGGAGGGAGAAAAGTGTTAGCTCTATGTAAGGGTCGTATAACCCAGTTGCTTGACTCTCACAGATTAGACGCGAGGAGTTCGATACAAGGCAAGACCCGCAATATTCGTATGCGTTCAAGAGCGTTCAATGTTTGAAGCAGTATTTAAGTTACCTTATGCCATTCCTCGGCGGTCTCACGAAACCCTTAAAGAGACACACCCCATTTGAATTATTAAAATTCAGAGGTTGAAATTTGGGAAATATGTTATCAGAAAATTACCTTATGGCCTGGTTAAACGTTAGATTAACTCATTGTGAGCCATAGCCAACCATCTGAAACATTAAGTTACTTAGCTGATTCGTCAAATCTACTGCTAACACCAGCAATCAAAGCAAAGCCTACAAACGCCACGCTAAAGCAGTGGGACCAAACAAATGCGTTTCACTCTTAATAGTGCTGAGCTTTGCCGTCATGTCAAGGTGGACCTGCACAGTTGGGGACGTCGCTGCTACGTTAACGGGCATGAGCTAGCTAAAGTTAGCTAACGATAGCATATTAGCAGCTAACAATATAGCTTGCTAACGTTTAACATCTGGTAGCTAGCTGGAGCAAGTGTAACACAATAGAAGGTGTATAATTTTGACCTCCAGAGTGTCTGATATACTCAATGGCACGTGCAGAGTTGCCGTGGGTTTTCATGGAACTACGTTAATGTTATGGTGGGGGTGGGGGGAGAATCAGACGTACGCTACCTGGGCACGCAGCCAGGTCAGTTGGTCAGGCACGCCTCACTCATTCCTTTTGCTAACGTTAGCCTGTTGAGGTCAGCCATTTCTGAAAGAAGATTTTTATGTAGGGGTTATGATGGATAATGTTAGCGAAGTGCAACCAGGATGTAACTCCAAACTGACAAAAAGAAGGGTTAATTTAACGCCAGCCACAGTAAAGTGTGGCGTGGGTGAATGTGCATGGCTCCCCCCATAAATAGGCCTACAGTTCTTGACCGGAAGTTAATAGAAAAACATTACAATAATAATAATAGAAGTATAGGATAGAAGAAGAAACAGAAGAACAACGATGATTAGGCATAAATGAATGATGTTGAACACGGATCCATGTCCAGAGAATCTGATTATTTCTTCATGATCATGGTGATCCTGTAACAGTAATGGATTATAAAAATCCCACCCCGGCCTGGAAAGTCATGAAATTCAATACATTCACTGAACATATTGAGTAAAGTCATGAAATTGCATTTGCCACTTGTTGGGCTAAGAATGGAAAGGTTATTTAATTTTCATTTAATATAGGCCCAACCTGTGGAGCAAAAGGACATTTTGTGTTTTGTGGGTGAGAGTGAAAATGACCCTGCTTGTATTTGTTATGTAAGATTATCAGTGACCTACAATAAGTGGCATTCTGCTCCTCAAGTCAGCAATAATCCAGGATGTCCCAATACCATTTATTTAAAACTGAGTATACGAGTATTTACATTTGTGTACTTGCTGGTACCGAGTACCGATACCGATATTTCTACCACAAAATAACTAGCATAAAATTGCAATGCATTTCCTTCACTGCTCTGGTTATTACAATATGCATAAAATAAATATAAATAATAATGACTATCAAATGAAATATATATAATAGCAGGCTATTTCAAACCAAAAATAAACAAACAATTAAGTCTAAAACAAGCCTCCACAATGGTACTGTCTCAGTATCTTAATTAAACAAAATATTAACTAGACTATTTTGCACTGTCTTACTAAAATCTGATAGGGCAACAAAACGTGACACCACTGTAGAGACCTTTGTATTAGGGTGGTCCTTATCAAGTCTATCAAGTTTTTTTTTTGTGCACATTTTTAGTGACCTCTTAAACTGTTCCTTTTAACTTCAAAATTAGAAATATGCATTTTGACAAAAATATGATATTTAGCGGTAGCTCAATCATGTGGAAGATTGCCTATGTTAAGCTGTGCTGCGTTATTGTGATTTTTAAGTAATATTAAAAGTTGCTGCAAATGAACTACATTTTATTGAAATCAGAGCAACACTGACATGACAACAATCTCAAAAAAAGCACAACGTTTTTTTAACAATCCCTTATTTCTGATGCTCAGCAGCCAGTGTTGACTTTTTGCAGTCTGGATAGATCCGTCAGTGATCTTCCATTATAATAGGTGGCAGATTTGATCCAACTAATTCTGGTATGGTGAAACCAATCAAATAAACTTTACTTCTTGTTTTTGCCATGATTTTGCTCTTGGTACACAACACAACTACAAGCAAAGCTGAGCAAGGAATGGTGAAGGTGCCTTTTCCTCATACAGTTTTGTGGCACATATTTGGGGTTCCGTGGACACAATTGTTTGAATGTTTTGATAAAGACCAAAAAATGTGCTCTAAACCCAAACAATAACCAAGGTGATCATCAATAGAAATATGTATTGATTCCACCAGGAAAGGTAAATCTGCTAAACCGGGTCATGGATGGATTCATTTGGATTTAGGCTCTACAATAAGTAAACTGAGATATCTATCTAAACTATGTATCTAAAATACATATTTAGGAATATATGATGCATTAGATGCTTTTATGGAGATTGTTTTGGAATTTTACTAGCCAGTTACAATACCAATTCAAATTAGCTGTTTTTATGAAAATCATAAAATCATCTCAAAGTTTAAAGCTATTGAGCTACCTGTAATTATTATGTTACTGCCATAAAAATTGGCATGCTGTATATATTCTTATATAAAGGAACAATTTGAAGGGTTAAGAGCATGACAATTGGAGACTTTAAAAATAAGGACCACCCTACTTTGTGTAATTGGTGTGGCTCCTTTAAGTGCGTGGAGCGAGTGGCTACTCAATCAGAGAGGAAAAAAGAGAAGATGCTGCTGCTGCTGCAGAGCCCGTCTACTGATTGCTGCCAAAGCAAAGTTAGTGAAGGAGACTTGCATTGTTTAAACTCTTGGCCACTGAATAAAGTGGTAATTTCTCGGACAATATGTCTTGCATCTACCTGTTATGCATGACCTACAGTTGAAAAGAATTGGGCGCTGACTTCGGTCTTGGAGCATATAATGATCCGACTAATGTTACGATCTGGAACAGAGGCAGGAAAGGGTAACATTTCTCAGAAAAAATGACAAAGTATGAGCTAAAACATATTTGACAAACCTATCGCGATATCTCTAACCATGGCCATCCAATGGCAATCACAGATCATTGCAATCAATTTCTAATAACTTGACTTTTTGTGTTTGTCAATTGTCAAAAAGAAAAAGAGCCAACAAAACACTATGCAAATTAGATTTATCTACTGAAACGTAAACTCCACGGACTTTGTTTTGTAGGCTACTTATCCCCAACTAGCGCGATTGCGTGAGAGCTACACCAACACACCAGATATGCACAACAACAACTACACTCAACTGAGTGTATGCCACATGAATAGTTTAGGTGAGCTATAGTTTAATAATAATAATAATAATAATAATAATACATTTTATTTAGAGCGCCTTTGATGTCACCCAAGGTCACGTCACGAATAAACAAAAACAAAAAGGTTGTTAAAATTATAGTCATCTCAAAAAAAAAAGATAAAAGTAAAAGTCAGTCAGTCCATAAACCATCTTGAAGAGAGATATGTTTTAAGTCTGTTTTTAAAGTCAGTAATTAAGTCACAGCATCTGATGTAGTCTGTCAGTGAATTCCACAGCTTGGGGGCGATGTAGCTGAAAGCCCTCTCTCCCAGTGTGCTGAGGTTCACACTAGGGACATGCAGTAGGCCTGCTGATGAGGATTTCAGTGAGCGAGCAGGGGTGTAGACGTCTAGGAGGCCAGTGAGGTAGTTGGGGGTATAATTGTGTAGGGCCTTGTATGCCAGGAGTAGGACTTTGAAATGTATTCTGTAGGGAAACCGTGTAATTAAGTGGTATCAGAGTGGGTGGTATCGATGATTTTTTACAAGTATATGGTAGTGCTGGGCGATATACCGGTTCACACCGTATACCGGTGTATATTTTCGTTATGATATGAATTTTTAATATACCGGCATACCGGTGTATTTGATTACACAACGTTTGGAACGCTGCGCCGCGCGACAGTGTTTCAGACAGGACTTTTTTTTCACACGCACGCATGGTGCCTTAAGTTTTTTCCCTGAGGTATGACCCTTAAGGCTTACTTTCTCCTTAGGTAAGGGGTTTATTTAAGGGTGTTGTACAGAATATCTTAAATTGTTTCTTTAGTTAAGGAAAAACGTTAAGGGATACTGCATTGAAAGGGATTTATCGTCACAAAAATTCTTTTGAGATTGTTCAACAGCTGTAACTAGCTGGCTAGTAGGTGATGTCGTTAGTTAGCAACCTACTGAACACAGTGAAGTTTAATGATCTTATCATTCATCTCACCTTAAGAATATTCGCTGAAATTATCCAGGTAGCAAGTAAAGCATGTTATAGACATGCACTGAGTAATACTAGATGGCTAGTTAGAAATGATCCTGACTGTCATCAGTGCACCAAAACAAACTTTTTTGTTAATGTTTTGCCTAGCGAACCGAACCGAAGCTCATGGCAGGCTAACAAGACATCCACATCAAGTTAAGTTAGCCTACCACTAACGTCATGTAAACCACACAACAACAATAAGGCATGTTTCTGATAGGCCTATTTGACAGAGTAAGCATATTAGCAGAGAGGTTTTATTTTAAATTGTATAATTTTCAAAAAAGTATAATTATTGCAAGTTGCACTACTTTTTGTATTGGTTTTATAGGCTACAAGATGTTTGTGAAATTTGCACAGTAAAAGTTCTGTATTGGCTCTTTGTAAACAGCATCATTTTCTGGGGCCATGCAAAACTGCATTAGCACTAGTGTGGAGTTATTCTACATCATGACAGTAAAATAGACCATCCTTAGTCAATGTACTGCAGCAATTCCTCTCAACCTGTAGAAAATGCTGTGAACATCTGATTATGCATGGAAAAAAATACCGTCATATACTGTGAAACCGTAAGAATTTTGAAAAATACCGTGATATACATTTTTGGTCATACCGCCCAGCACTAGTATATGGGCCCAGTATCGGCCCGATCCCTGATGCCAGTATTGGTATCGGGCCATCCCTAGCAATAATAGTAATAACTGATATTAGCACTAAACATCTCTCTCCTGTATTTCAAAAGGCTAAGTGAGAAAATGTGAAAAGTAGACATGGTCAGTCTCAGATATGGTAGATGCGTACTATTTTATTTTATCTTACCTTAATTAGTTAACCTACCTGTTTGTTTATTTAGTCAGCTTGTAGATAACCACTTACATTTACTAAATAGGCTGCTGTAGTGGCCAGTACTTCAGCTAGGTAGTAGGCTATTGTACATCATAAGGACACAGAACATATTGTGTTCCGTAGCCATTTCAGAATTCCTGAAAGTTCAAATAAATAGTGTGTGAAAAAAAGTGCAAAATCGTTTTAATAGTTTTTATTTCCATATTTCAAATGTAATGGATTCCATGGTGAATATTACAAATTACAAATAAAAAATTCAGACATTTATTAATGAATGAACAAATAATGCAGGTATTCGGCCTACTGTTGCTTAGTCTATTGGTTACACACTGTGCGGTAGGCCTATGCTTAGCCTATGGATGCTCTGATTAGATTGAGCTCCACTGTATTGACATTCTACTTGTGACACCTAGCCTGCTTATAGCTGCGTTAGCTGTCCATCAGTCAGTAACACTGAATAAAACTTGGAGATGGACCTTTTATAAATAGTGTGACATTTCAAACTAACAGTCTACTTAATATCCTGTCGACAAGCCCTTTTGAGTTACATCTGGATTGAGCCAACACAAGTCAAGAAAGTTAAAAGTAAGCTGCAGTTACACTTATCCTGCATGATTAGCCTAGTTGATATACTGTAGCCTACAAGCAGCTATAACATTATCCTTATCCTAGCACTATTCTTATGTCTCTTAGGTAGGCCTGTCTATGGATGTTTACAAGCTTGCAAATCATCAAAATCTGGTCGTCACAATAGAGCTGCACAGTCCCGCCCACAGCCGATGTCGGAAGTAAAAATTCAATGCAATTTCTCCATTGACAATTGTGGTATAAGCCATAAAAAACTTAACTGCACGTGGTAGACTTAAAACCAGCTACGGCTGTACTAAGTGATTGTATATGCTCATATAGACGCCAAAAGTTCATGGGGCACTAACCTTGTTTTGAGATAAATGTCTTTTAATCACGATCTCTTGAATAAGTACTTCATTACCCACAATCCTGAACAATCCCACAGTGATGCCTCTGATTGGTGGAAAGGCTGTTATGGTCATAAATTGAAAATTTCTCAACAAAAATTATTGACAAAGATGGCAGAGTATTTTACTGCCTATGGCGAAAATCTTAATGTGATTAAAAACTTTCTTGACGAATATTGGTAGCTACTTGTATCAACAAGGATTGTGGTTTATACATCACACGAACTTAGTCAGGGCCAATACACTATCAAATAGACCACTGTAAATGTTTAATGGTAGCCGACAGGCTAACCTTTAGCATTTCCGACATTGTATGTCATTAGATAATGCAGCTAACATTAGCCTAGAACTATATGCTGCAACACAGGTATGAAATATATTGTTTTAGTGAATGTCCAAAGGGGTGAAAGCCACTTTAAATCGGGTCACATTATTGACTGTTGTGTGTCCGAGAGTCAGCTTGTGGGTTTTGTAAGGGCCAGCATGAGGGCATTATTGACTGTTGTGTGTCCGAGAGTCAGCTTGTGGGTTTTGTAAGGGCCAGCATGAGGGACAAGACCTACAAAGTTGTGGTGAGTTAAGCCAAAGTCCTTTTAGGCAAGTCCCTCCACTCGGCGGCCATATACCAACGTTTTATGGGCACTCATCGGGCACAGTCTTTGGGTCGAACTCTTGGCGTCGCAAAGGCTTCACGACACCAATCTTGCTCCAGCGGCGAGATCACAACACATGATTGGCAGGATGTCTTCACAACACACCATATGATTGGCTCAATGTATTCACATGTCAACGTTTTGCCGAGGAAGGGGTGGGATATGTGTAGACAACAGGCCATATTGGCGTGACAAATTAGCCCCATGCATTTCTATGGAGTATTTTTTGAGTGCTGTGTCTCCACATTAGAAAGTCTCTGGTTAAGCAGGGAGATTGGTAATGTGCTGTTGCTAGATAACATTAGCTAGGCTACTGTAGCCTTCATACTGTATGATTCATATCAATCATTAACCTAGGAATACTTCTTCGTGCATTTAATAAACATTTTGTGTAATAATTCACGGCAAATTAATAAACTGAATATGGTGGTCCAAGAGCAGACCATGCACCGGTCAATGCATCAGCCCGACTGAGCAGTACAGCATAGGATGACAGTCAGGTAACAGCTAATGCTACAAAGCACTGCACCATGTTGCTAACGTTAACATTAACGTTAACCGCTTTCACACACACACAATATAAAATACACAATGATAAATAAAATTCAATATCAAAACACTATTATTTACACGATTACACCTGAAATAACTTCGATTAACTGCACATTCACTATATAAAAATCACTGTTTGGAGGAAAGGGTTTGTGTGCTGTCACTGGTGTTCAAATGGCAATATATTCGCGCCGTTTCATCCTTGCTTATATTATTCAGTGAGGCGTGGTGGTTTATGGGATGAGTAGTTCCTTCGCTCGGAAATGAAAATATGTACACAGTCTTGTACCTTGATTTTTCCAAAACGTCAATGGGACAAATGAATGGGAATCTTACTTCCGGCACCTAACCGCATTTTGGCTGTGGGCGGGACTGTGCAGCTCTATAGACAGCGTTGTAACTTACCAGAGTTAACTTGAATGCAGTTTTGATAAGATTTGCTCAGTATGGTCATGATGCTAATCGGATTCAATAGTGTTTTTTAGCCTGTTGTCTTCAAACCATAAACTGTAAAAAAAAAAATCCTGCACAATAGCATTTTAATTGGTGAGCACACAGAGGAGGGGCGGGTTTAGTTAGAGGTGTGCATAGAAGTGCAAGGGCACACAATTAAACAGAACTTCACAGAATTTAAATTGGACAATAATTTTTTTTTGTGTATGGCGGTCAGTGTTGAATTTGTGGGAAACACAGCAATACCAACAAACTCTTAATTCAGTTTTCTTCATTGATGTGGCCGTTTATGATCCCATCCGCAACATAACCAAACAAAACAAAAACCTTTGTGGGCACCAACAAATACCTGGTTTTCCGCTAGGAGACAGTAGGAGAGCAAGGAAAGCTGCCATTCTCTCCACAATAGGTTATTTAACCATCACAATGATTTCTAAGCTGTTTTATTAAGTTGAAAATGTTGCATAAGGGGCCTAAAGTAAAAGTGAACAACATAAAAAGTAAAGGTAAAAAAAGCCTAGGTTGAAGCAGAATGTGTCCTTCTGTTTATTACTTTAAAACCCTCTGTCTCTTAAAGGAGAGGTGCATCAGACAGTGCTGTCAGAAGTTATGTAAGGGATATGTATGGAACGCCGATTATTCTCAGGAAAATAAGTCCCGACAGGGCGAACTGGACAATGACCGGCATTCCATACATTATCCCACTTATTATACGGTTACTTCCAAAAACAAAAAAATAAACTCCACATGATATGTGTCTTAACATTTATTTGTTACCGTTTTTCGTGCCTTTTGCTGAGAAACAAATAGTTCAAAACACATGCTGAACTTGAATCAAACATTCTTTAGAAATGTCTGCTTTCACTTTTGAATGAAGTTCCATTGTTTCAGTGGTAATTACATGAATATATTTTACCGTAGAATGTTTGGAAATCCCATTTAAGGTAACAGAACATTCTACTAGCATTGTGAAGAGCCGTATAATAATATACTGTAGAAGTTGAAAATTCCAGTTGCAATGGCAATAAAATGACAATTAATAAAATAAATGAGCACTGATCATTATGACCCTTAAAGGAGAAATAGGCTAGTTTTCACATAGATCTCACAAAGTACTGTCGGTACGAAAAACCCCCGAAGCCCCCCGATAGCCAACAGCTAATGCAGCCAGGCAGCTACAGCGCTATACTCTGTGGGTATGTAAATGGGAACTCACGGATGTGTTCCCAGAGTGTAGCGATGTTGCTGCCTTGCTTCGTTAGAGGGCCTTTCTGTAGCAAATCGAGGTAGGTAAAACCTATTGTTTTGTATCGACAGTACTCGTTCACCTCGGGAAATGGAGTATATGTGTAGATTTGCCGGATTTCTCCTTTAAGAGTCTAAGAAAATAAATAATAGAAAGAAATTAGTGCTTACCATTTCACCATTTCAGATCCTTCATTGCATTTAAACGCATGAAATTTGAAGATTTGAACAACTGAAATATTTGTTAAGAATTAACTTTTATTACTTCGGGTTACATTTATATGCACGCGTCAATGCATATTTTAAGATGCATAAATCTGTAAGCAGTGACAGACCAGATCCATCACAGCCTGCATTGCTCTCAGGTTTGCAGTTAATTTGACAGGAAGCAAGTTTGTACAATATCTACAGTGCTAACTGATATTGTGTACATAATTACCTTGATGCACATGACATGTTTCTGACATTAGTTGCGGAAATGGCCTTAAATTAAACAAACAAACAAACAATATGCACATTGTAATTTTGTTTGCCTTGGTAGCTTCGGGTAGAAAAGAAAAAGGAATAGATAATGCAATTTGATCTGTTGACTCCACTGTTTTTTATTGCACAACACTAAACTGGCTGTACATGTTTCTCATTAAGAATGTTTCTACAAGGTTAATTGTACTTTCAAAAGGTTGAGGTAATGTGTGATGTATGAAGTATGTATGAGCTGTTCTAGATTTGTAGATTTTTTATTAAATAAATGATCTGTTTAATGAAATTCCAACTATTGCAGTAAGTGTCTGTGCCCTATATGGACCGTCGTGCATCTCTATGGCCTCTCAGCAAGATGAGACAGACCCCACAGCCTGCCCAAAGCTGGCCAAGCCAGTTCACATGCAGTACCTGGAGCGGTCACTGAGATTGGATTCCTTCTTGCAGCAAACAGCCAATACGTTTAATGGAGACATTTCCAGGTAAATTAAAGAGTTTTCTAAAGATTTCGCTCATAGTGAAAATAATAAGTGTGATGTAATTTAATTCACTTAGGCGAGGATCACATCAGCCAGTGGCAGCGGCAAATGCAACGCTCAGACCATAATACGTTTTATCTCGTTCCTAAGCAACACAAACGGTTTGTCAATTGAATACGCTTGCGTTGCGCTTTGAAAGTTGAACCAAGTTCAACGCTCAGCTTGTTCAACGCTAGCGTTACGCCAGCGTTGCCACCGTTCCGCTGCCAAACCATAGAGAACAATAGGAAACCTGCAGCTTGCCGCTGGCTAATGTGATCCCCGCCTTAGCTTAAATACATTTTCTTATAGTGTTGCATGGATTATTATATAAGGCTGGAAAAGTTCTGTTTCTCATTACATAACAGTGCGCCATGGGATGCTAGACAAACAACTTGCACAAATGTTTTTTGTTTGGACAGTTAAAGGTGTAGTCTGTGATTCTGGGAAAAGGTTGTTGATATTGGAAATTACACCACTAGCTTCTGTGGTCCACTTTGTTTCTCATTCTCCTTGCCAGATGAGTATTCACAAAGGCAGAATTAAGAAATCCAAGATAAGTGATAAAGCGAGGTTTGACCTAGCGTTGTCTGGTCATCCTAGCTCAACACATTTCATTCACACCAATCCAGGATGAGTAGGAGCGACTATGTCAAGCCAGGTGAAAGTAATTCAGGATATGTGTGCGTTCCTGTGTTTTCCTCCAAAGACGTGGAAAATAGTGTGAACAACCATTTTTGATATAGACTAACAATGAAGTAAAGTTTTTCTTTTTTGAATGGGGAAACATAGCTATTTCTGTAAAACCAGTGAGTGTAGGCTCACGTATGAGTGCTTGCTTGTCTCGGCACGCAACGTCATTAAGAAAGCACTTGCCACTGCAAAGATACAAATAGTATGATTATATATGCCTTTATATTGTCATTATAACCGAATTTGTTGAAAACGCCTTTGAAAAATGTTCAATCAACTACTAGTAGGCTATACATCAAACATTTATCAACAATGAGTATACCGGTATTCTAAGGCGATTACAATTAAAATGATAACCATATAGTATTAGGCAGACAATCTGTATTTTGCGAGCAAATATATTTAGCAAATAGTATATAAATGGAATAAAGCTCTTAAAAGATTTACATGGAGGTCTGATTTGAATGACAGCTGGCTGAACCAATAAGACAACATAATTAACATTAGAATTAACTAAGCCTATCTGTTAGCCTGGTCGGGACCAGGCTAGGTGCACAGAATAAATCCCCATGTTACCTTTTGTGCCATCTCTTTTGTGAAACCATGTCCAGGCTAAATTCAGCCAGGATAGCCAAAAAATCCCATCTTAATCCCTTGTCTAAGTTTTGTGAAATACCCCCCTTACAAAAATAAAATGTTTGCGGCAGATTTGCAGCAAATTTGTGGTTGAAAGTATTGCTGGCTGCTAGAGGCAAACTAGTGGCAAATGTGTTCACCAGTGATTTGCCACCACACTTATCCAATAATGGCAAACTTCCAATGAACTTCTGGTGACAAACCTAATTTGTATATCACATTGCTGCAAATTTGCTGCAACATTGCCAAAAGTTAACCGCAACTGTTTGCCAGAAATCTAATTTGCATGTGAAAATATGACCTTTCCACAAATTTGCAGCAACTGTTCGCCAGAAACCTGAAATTTCTGTAAGGTCCCTCAGGACCGCATAGGAACAAAGAATGGACAACTACAGAAGGTGTTCTCAAACTATTTAATTTTAGATAAAAAATTAAATTTTTGTATTTGCTGAAAGTGTGGCTATGTTCATTCTTACATTGTTGCAGGTGTATTCCTCGTTCTTTCAACTGGAAGATTATTTTACTTTGCCTCCATAATCTGGGTGCTTTGTAATCTGATATTGGTTTAGCTTGGCTTGCTACATGGCTTTGTTCGCTAACACAAAGCATTAGGATCTCTAGTCACTGTTCTCAATAAAACCAAACTTAATATGCTACTTTGGCTTGGTGTCATTAGTTTGGGCTTGGTGTCACTTGACAATGTGTACTGTTTCAAAGTATTCGCCATGCTCACCAGATCAGATAGCTGCCAAAAAAGCCAAGCTAAGCAGAAACAGAAATGGTTCCTTGTGCCGAGTGAAGTGAGCGATTCATTATACAACCCCAAAACGGAAAAAGTTGGGACCTTGTGTATAATGTGAATAAAAACAGAATGTAACAATCTGCAAATCTCTTAAACTCATATGTAGTTGCAAAAAGAATACAGACAACATATCAAATGTTGAAAATGACAAATTTGACTATTTCATGGAAAATATATGTTAATTTTGAATTTGATATCAGCAACATGTTTCAAAAAAAGTTGGGACTGGGGTAACAATGCTGGAAATGTTGTGTAATGTTAAAGAAAACAAAAGGAGGAATGTTTCACAACTAATTTGGGTAACTGGCGACACGATAGGGTATGAAAAAGAGCATCCCAGAGAGGCAGGGTCTCTTAGAAGTAAAGATGTAGGGGTATTCATCACTCTGTGTAAACCTGTCTGCACAAATGATGAAACAATGTCATTTTAATGCTTCTTAACATGAAATTGTGAGGTATTTGGGGAGTTCATCATCTACAGGACATAATATTATTAAAACATTCAGAGAATCTAGAGAAATCTTTGCAAACAAGGGAAAGAGCTGAAAAACAAATTGGATGGCTGTGGTCTTTTGGACTTCAGATGGCAATTCAAAATTCAATTAAAAAACTGCAGCCAAAATTGTAACAGCTAGAATTGTATTGAGACATGACACAGAAAATACCACTGTCTTATCTGGGCCTGAGCTTGTTTAAAATGGACTGAGGTAACATGGAAAAAGGTCCTGTGGTTAGACCAATCAAAAATTGCCATTCTTTTTGGAATTCATGGACTCATCTGGGCTAAATAGGAGAGGGCCTATCCAAGTATCCAACCTATCCAACTTGATTTAATGCTCACTTCGAAACCCAACATCTATGGTGTGGAGGAGCATTAGTGCCTACAGCATGGGCATCTTGCACATTTGGCAAAGCACAATCAATTCTGAATGATGTATGCAGGTTTTGAGCAAGCAACATATACTGCCATCCAGGCAATGTCTTTTCCAGGGAATACCTTAAATATTGCAGGAAAACAATGCCAAAATGAATTCTGCACATATTTAAATAGTATTTCTCCATAGAGGAAGAGGAGTTATCCAGGTGCTAAGATGGCCTGTCTGCAGTCCAGATTTGTCAAATTAGGTGCATAATGGAATGAAAAACATGACTAAGAATATACTGTTAAGCAACTGAAATCCTATATCGGGGAGTAAAGGGACAACATTTAATTCTCAAAACTCTAGTAAATCCTCAGTTCCTAAACATTTACAGAATTTTGTTAAATGAAAAGGTGAAGCTGCACAGTGGTAAACATGCGTTTGTCCCAACTTTTTTTGAAACACGTTGCTGGCATCAAATTCAAAATTAACATATATTTTCCATGAAATAGTCCAAATTTTCATTTTCATGTTGTCCATGTCCTTTTAGCTGCTAAATTTGGGTTTACGAAACTTGTATATTATCACATTCTGTTTTTATTTGCATTTTACACAACGTCCCAACTTTTTCTGTTGTGGGGTTGTAGATTGTCGTGTCTGTTGGCCCATGGTTTACATGGATGAGTGTAATGTAAATGAGTGTAATGTAAACTGCAATCATTAAAGATATAGCTTGTCATTGTCAATATGTTTTCTTCAACACAGGTTTTTTTTTTTATTGGTCACAGAATGCACTTCTAATAGTGTTAGCAATTATACACTAGAGCAAGTAATGTTTGATCATTATATAACATATGGTAAACTTGGTTATTTGTTATGCTTCAGTGAGGACAGTGATGACTCTTTGGCGGAGGGGCCCTCTCTTTTGGCCTCAAACCCACACGCTCCTCTCCAGGCAATCAAAGAAAAGCCTGCAGACCTCACAGAGTGTGGGAGAAGGACCAGGTTGACAGAAAGCAGCCCAATGAATGGAGCTGTGCTGTTAGGTTAGTTAATTTTCCGAATCAGATGTTCTTAAAGTTTTTTTTAAATATAATTTTGTTTCTGTGTCTGACTGCCACTCTAATGGCCTTTTTTACAGAGCAAAATAAAGGAAGTTTGTACAATTTTTCCAAGCTGAAGAAGAGCAGAAAGTGGTTGAAGGTGTGTATTGTCCAAATGTTCTATTGTGAGGCCTGGAAGCGTAAAGTCCAATATTTGGCATGTGTGTGTTTTTTTTAAGTGGTGTACACTGTTTCTTTCTTTAGGGCATTCTCTTAGGAGACGATTCTGATTCAGAGTCTGACTTGAGTGATTCAGACTTCTCTATGTCCCATGAAGAGCTACAAGACATGCTGCGGCTCCACAAACTCACCAAACTCCATCAGAGCAGGTTTCATTCAGACCGTGAGGTGAGAAATGCACAAATACTTGCTGTTTTTCGATTAATAGTGAATAGGAAATAAAATAATAAATGTAGATTTAATATTAAAAATACATTTTCTCACCTTTGTGTTACCACAGCTGCAGCAATATCAGTATTACAGTACAGGTCTTCTCTCCTCCCATGACCCCTTCTATGAACAACAGCGACAACTTTATGGGCCAAAGAAGAAGAAGTTCAAGGAGGAAAAGAAATGTAAGACCATGGGCCCTAATTTTAATGATAGGCAAAGTCTTAAGTCTAACTAAAGCTAAATTAATAACTAGACAAAATCAATTTGCTAGTTCAACATAATGGGCAAGACATTGAAGTACAAACAAAAGAACTTTGCTTGTTGTAGTGTTTTGTGTCGAAGTCTGGAATCAGTCAGTAAACAATGGTTGTATAGTGTTAAACAATTACGTGCAGTGAGATTTTCAAATGCATGCTTGGTGCCGCGGCCATTACATTATTCGTGGCCAGACCCTTAATCTTTTGGATTTGGGTCTGGAATCTCCAGGCTAGTTTAGGGGCCCATGTGCCAGTATTTTTAAAAAAAAAAAATGTATAAAAAACCATTAATGTATAATAGAGAAGACACAGGTGGAAAGGAGAACAGAGGACTAATAGTTTCTATTCCTCTGGCAGCAAAACTGAAAAAGGTAAAGAAGAAGAAGAAAAGGGGAGATGACTTCTGTGCAGAGGGACGGCCATATGTCACCAAAATCTTTGCCAAGTTTACTCATGATATTCCTCTTCCCTTGTCTAAGAAGAAGCACTTAACCATTGAGCAACTAAATGCAAGGAGACGAAAAGTCTGGCTTACCATTGCAAAAAAAGAGAACCCAAAGGTAAAAACATGATGGACACTAAATGATTTGTCTAAATGACCAAAAAGTGAAACTGATCTTTATCTGTATCTGTCATTCCAGGCATTTAAACAGAAAGCATCAGCGAAAAACTTTGTTCTGTCTAATGCCAAAAAGGTAAAACTGTTCTGGTGCATTTCTTCATTGCCGTTGCCATTGTTATATTGTCTGTGATAACTAGGGCTGAGACGGTATGGATTTTTTCTTACCACAGTTGAAAAGCGAGAAATTCTGATTGCGAGTGTATGGATTATGAATTTTGTACCACGATCACACCCAATTACACTCAACACAACTTAAAAGATCACTGGACCAAATGCTTCAGACATGAAAGAAATAAGCAGTTTATCAACAAGGCCATCATGATTTTAGGACTGTTACATTCATGACGCTTATGCTACTGTTACAACGGTAGGCTACTGCACTTTTTAAATGGCTGCGTCAGGTTGTAGCAAAAGTAGACTACATGTTGCTGTTAAGTTAAATTCTTAACAAATAACATATTTTTTAATTCTGTTCCAACTTTCATGGAGTACAAGGACTAAACATGTATGACTCCTTTCTGGCCAAATTTCACAGCTTTCAAGTCTATCGTCTTTGTGTGAATCAAGTTTGAACAGAGAGAATAGAAAAGTGTTACGATTGTGCCAGTTCTTCCCTACTCTCTTGGAACATTGCACTCCCCAACACACACGCGAAAGGTTGGGTTTGCTTCATCTTTTGATGATAAGTTTTGAAATTTTGTTTAGAAAACCTTGAATCCATGTCATAAGATGGTCCCTCACATAACACATCACAACATTGCACACTATGTGCACACAGATTTCTTTTTTTTTTTGCGGTGATGACGGAGCTCAGACCCACAGTAGGTGTCACATGACCACGGTAATGTGGTTACCGTCCCAACCCTAGTGATAATATTCATGTCACTGTGCTTATGGGACATCATGTTAGTGGTATTGAGTGCAAAGTGTGGTAGTGCTATAAAGCAGTAATCCTTAACCTGGGGGTTGGGAGAATTTCTGAGGGATGCCATATTGTGTGAAAAAAATAAAAACACCTGTGATAGTTGGCCTATGGAGATGGCTTGTCAGAGAAAGTAATGTTACTCCAACTCAAAGCTCCATTCTGCAAAACATCTTCTATTTTTTAGACATTTGCACTTGATTTAAGTTATTTTGACCTTGTTATAATGAAAATCTTCTTGTTCTATTGGCAAATCTTGCCAGATAATTTAGCTTATTTTAAGTAGTATTTCCACAAAGCAAGAAACATTCACTTGCAAGATTTGCCAATAGAACAAGGAGAGTTTCACTTATAACAAGGTAAAAAAAAAAACTTAAATCAAGTGCAAAAATTTCTACAAAATTCTTATTTTAAGCAAATAATAGAAAAAGAAGCATATACTGCCGTTTGTTTGGGGTAACATTCTGCTCCATTATAGACAGAATACCAGCTGAGATTAGTTGCATTGTGTTTTTTAATCAGGGCAACAGTTTTCAGATTACATTACCGGTTTGTGCTTACATAATTGCAAAAGGGTTCTTAACTGTTGTAGAAAGCTATGGCTTATCTTTAATGCAATATCTACATTGCCCATTATCAGCAACCCAATGCCCATACATAATTTCAAAAGGGTTCTCCAATTTTTTTCTCTGTTAGCCTTTTAAAATGATTAGTAAACAGAATGTGCCTTTGGAACATTGGATGAATGGTTGCTGATAACGGGCATCTGTATACTGTAAATAGATATTGCATTAAAAATCAGCCATTTCTTTCTACAACAGTCATTTCCAACATTAATGATGAAAACAAGGACATTTCCAAGTGACTCCAAAGTTTTGAACGGTAGTGTATATTCACTTGATTTTAGGTTATTTATCTCATTTAGAGTTTTTGCAGTGCAATCTCAATCTAAATCAAAAATCATTGTAGGACAATTCCATGGAAAATTATGTTTTTTGTAACATCCATAATGCCAATAAAATGTGATGGTATGGTATGATGTGAAAATTTGAGCATTTGCTATTTTTGGCTGAAGAATGTACATGAGAAAAAAATGCACAAAAAATGAATGTTATCATTCACATCATACAAATGCCAAGGCATTTCACTGGCGTTATGGATGTGACAAAAAGTCAATTTTCCGTGGAATTGCCCTGTAGTAAAGCTAAAATTAAAGTTCTTATTCTGTGCAGGGAGCATGCGTCTCCATTTTGTGGTGCATCCCAAAAAGGCAAAGGCCCTTAAATTAGGTCCACAGTATACAGTAAGATATTGAAGTTTAACTAGCCAAATAGTTATATGTAATTTTATTCCACAGTGTTCAGCCCAACTACCAGTATTAAATGTAAGTGGTGGAAAATGTGCCTCAGTTTCTTGTGTGTGCTTGATTGCGTTTTTGTGCACATTCTTTTGTACTTCAGTTGGCACACCAGTGCATGCGTGAGGTACGTCGCGCTGCTATCCAGGCCCAAAAGAACTGCAAAGAGACTCTGCCACGTGCCCGTCGGCTCACCAAGGAAATGTTGCTCTACTGGAAGAAATATGAGAAGGTTGAGAAGGAGCACCGCAAGCGTGCCGAGAAAGAAGCTCTTGAGCAGCGCAGACTTGATGAGGAGATGAAAGAGGTACACTCAACAGATTTCATAGCAGTGTGTATCAGTGCAAACACCAACACTGGACTTATACTGGCCTTATGGATTTAACTGGCCCTGTACTTCGTGAATTCAGTTGTTTTGGTCATTTGTTCTTCTGCAGTCATTCATTACAAGTGACACAGTCTTTCTGACTTTAAATTAACCTGCTCCTTGGTACATAGTGTATCACTGTCTACATACAGAATCTGCTACTACCGGGCTTTTATGATGTGTATTTGCAGGCAAAGAGACAGCAGAGAAAGCTGAACTTCCTCATCACACAGACAGAGCTATATGCTCACTTTATTGGTAGCAAACAGAACCTGGCAGGAGGGCACAGCACCCAAGATGAGATCCTGAAGAAACTGGAGGACAAGACTTCCCAGAGGCAAATTGATATTGGTGGAGGGGTCATTGTGAACATGGGCCAGGAAGATTATGGTAAGAAGAGATCTACCTTGACTGTCTTAGACAGGATGATACGTGTCAATGGATGTATATCCATAATACTATAATGGATATTTCTTGAACTGGCCTCAGCTCTGGTGGCAGTTTTTACACATGAATGACTGTTTGTGAATCATCATTCTCCCACACAATATGAAATACATTAAACTTGCATAAGGATTTCTTCTGGAGATTGGAATTGGTCATGTCTTTGCAAGAATTGAGGGATCCTTGAGAGTTGTCTTACACTTTTGACTTCACGTGAGACTGCTTTTCTGTACAACAAACAACCTATTTTAGGGCCCTATGATCTGTTTGAATGTTTTGCAAATTATATTTCATTTTATTAGTTATTCTGTGTTTTTGGATTTATTTTTTAGCTGTTTAGGATTTGTTTTTTTGTTTTTTGTTTTTTTATTCAGCATAGCCAAACATTCACAACGCCCAGGGCAAAAATAACATTTAAATAAATTAAATGAAATGGCCATTTCGTCAGATGCACTCGTAGACAGTAGTCTAACTGCTTTAATGCATGGATCTCGTAAGTTTAATTTAAAAAGCACACTGGAGGAACCTTAAACGAAAAGTTAGCATGTTGTGTGTCAATTGCAGTCAAATGCGCCTGCCTTAATGCAAGTCTAACTAACTACGTTGTAGTTTTTAGTCAATTGAATGTTTCTTAACTTTTTCGACACCATCAGAAGCTACTCGTTAAGACTTGTTTTCTCACGCAGCTAGGATCAACAAACTCAACATGGTGAACGTGAATACTTGAGATATGGTAACTCAAGTATTCATGTTCACTATGAGTTTGTTGATGTGATTCTGTGACACCCTGTTACTGACACTGTCTTCCCTCAGCATATTGTACAGCATGCTCAGCTATTCTGAAATAAAAATTATATTATTCATTTATTTAATAATCATTTCATTAAGGCAGGTCATCTATTTGACCAAATCTATCCGGACAAAGTTTCCCATCCTTATGTCTCCCCACTTAGTGCTTCTCTGGTTTACCTGCCCCTCTGGACAAGTATAGACTTGACTTTGAATGCATACCTTTTTCTGCAGTTCTTAAAGAAATTGACTAGTGCTGCCACTAAACACTAGTTTTCTAATGACTAATCTTTCGACTAATTTTTACGTTTAGTCGACTAATCTAAACGACTAACTTAGAAAAAATTCAAGTGTTTGTTATTTTGTTGTGTCCATTTTATTTTTAACTCAATGGAAGGGCCAACACATAAAATGTCACCTGTTCCATAAACAATATAAATAACTTAAATGTTACCAAATAAACAATTAGAAATGTAAGCAATATAAATAACTTAAAAAGGCTTTCATCTTAACCTTCACATCAATATCAGCCTACTTTTGTTAGAAGCTCATAAAACATTATGTATTAACAATCTAAGCGTAAGTATCTGCATTTCCAGTATTTAGCACGAAGTTTGACTAGGTACCCTTATCTTTTTCTTCTTAAGGGATAATTCCAGTATTTAGCACTTTGAGTCCCTTTTCTGGTTTGTTTTGGATGAACTCGAGTGGTGGTCACCAAAATTTTGACGATGGGTCCTGTCTCGACTTTCTGACTCGTTTTGAATCGCCTTTGACTGGCTGGCTATGGGCATGCACAAACATGCCCTTAAAACAACCCTTAACGTTTTCAAAACTGTGCAACTCACTGAGTGGTTAGTGGTGGTGTTCGTTGATTATTAAAAAACGAATATATCAGCGCAATGTATGATTTTAATCCGTGTTATTTGCTATTGTGGAACTATTTTTTCAGATACCTCACAACCGTGTATAAACTTCCGCTCAATATTTGAGTCTGAAGCATAGACAGTAAAAGAAGGTCTCGTGGGGGAAAGCCTACAACCGTAAACAGACCCCCTTTCCGTTTCCGGTAGCGCAGTGATATCAAGGAGCAATGAGTCTTCCAACAGAAATCAATGGGATTTTACAAAATGGCAAATAAAACACGACAGAAACTGTATTTCGCTACTTGTTTTGGAACATCAACGAACATCACTAACCACTCGGTGAGTTGCACAGTTTTAAAAATGAACGTTAAGGGTTGTTTTAAGGACATGTTTGGGCATGCCCATAGCCAGCCAGTCAAAATTTCGGTGTCCACCACTCTAGTTCATCCAAAACAAACCAGAAAAGGGAATCAAAGTGCTAAATTCCGGAATTATCCTTTAATAATGAATTGCGCTGAAAGCAGACATTTCATGGATTCAAGGCGTTTACACTTGCGTCCATGCGGGTTTAAAACATTACTGCCAAAGTCTTAAGTAGCCTGTTTAACATTCAAAGACAGTCATTGTACTTCTCAAGAGTTGGGAGATCAAAATAGGTGGTCAATAGTAAAATGACACATTGACTAAAAAATTGCCGTAGACTAATTTTCATGGTCGACTAATCGCGGCAGCACTAAAATTGACCCTAGGAAATCAGCTGGCCCTGACGGTCTTGATCTCTTTTTTGAAACTGGAAGCAGATATTATAGCAGAACATTTAACATACATTTTTAGTTTCTCTCTCTTTTTCAATGTCATTTCAGACATTTGGAAATCAGCTTATGTGTTGCTCCTCTTAAAGCGGGGAGATCCCTCTTCTCTTGAAAATTACCGCCCTATTTCAAAACAGAGATTATGCTAGACTGTTTTTTTGACCGGACAAAATGTCTGTTAATATTCCGGAATACCGGACATGCAGGAAATCTGCCGGACTTATGTTTTAAATATTTAAATATAATTGCCTATACATTTAAACATCACTAAATTACAAACTATATATTTCAACAATAAAAAATGGAAATGCACGTTGCGAGCATGTTGAACGTTAACACCAACTGTATGTATTTTTCATATTCATTTTATTTGCCTCTTCACAGACTGTGAATACTACAAGGCACAGGCTCTGAGAAATGCCAAAGAGGCCTATCAGATCCACCAGACCAGGGTATGTTGTTAAAGCCTCATGTGTTATAAATTGTTTTTGTCTTAAAATAAAATCAATGAATTTTCACATGTTTTTTTTTTTTTACTGCAGACCAGATTATTTGATGAGGAGGCAAAGGACAGTCGTTCTGCATCTCTCCATGTGGCCAGTATATCTGGTTCAGGATTTGGAGAAAGCTATAGCTTGGCCAACCCATCGATTCGTGCAGAGGAAGACATTCCGCAGCCCACTATTTTTAATGGAAAGCTGAAGGGTTATCAGCTGAAAGGCATGAATTGGCTAGCTAACCTTTATGAGCAGGTAACCTCCATGTCATATGCCTCCATAGGTAAACTCCATTTGTGGTATTATTAAATGTCTGGTTAGCACCCTGAATGATACACTGTTCATTTAAAGAGAAACTATTTTCTCTAAAGAGAGGAGGGTTGTGGTGCAGGCATGCTCAGGTACCCGGGTTTGGATCTGACCTGCGGTAATTTTCAGATCCTGCCCTATCTCTTTCTTCCGCTGATCCCTTTCACTCTTCGCTATCTGAAAGAAGGCAAAAAGCCCCCAACAGCCGTTTTGTAACTCCAGTCATTTCTTTGCCGATTTCTCACTTTTGTTGTCACATTTTTCTCTTCGGCGGTCCCCTACAGCTTTGGGGTGCATATTTCACAACCATGTTTTTGGTCTTTTCACTGGCTCTGCCATGATGAACATCTAAAAAATTATGCCATCTTTTAGCTAGCTGGCATGGCTGACCGGTTGCATAGAGGGTCTTAATAAAAGCATAGCGTAGCTTCCATGGTGGAGACATACACTGTATCAACTTGAACCTTGAATTTCCCCTGGGGATCAATAAAGTATCTATCTATCTATCTATCTATCTATCTATCTATCTATCTATCTAATTAATGTTACAGATCGGGACAGAAAAATTTCTACTGCAAAATATGAGTTTAAACCATGTTAAATTCGAAAGCATCTAGCTACTGACAGGAGGTTTTGGGGGGCAAACTCTGTGTAACCTACCTGATTCCACAGTTAATGTTCAGTATTTGGCCTACAATTAAGCCTATAATATTTGGCATTTTGAATCCATGAAAATTAACCAAAATCTATCCTTTCCTATCGACAACAGACCCCAGTAATGCAGCGTGAAGTATCGAAAATAATCATATCGTTGGCTGAATGATTCGATATTGTATCGAATCATTCATAGGGGTGAAAATCATCCGTTTGAATCAATCAAACTTGTGATTTCCTCCCCTAAATGGCATCCTTATAATTACTGTTGTTTTAGGAAGTATTTCTCATGCGTATGAGTAATGCAATTAAATCATTGTAATTGTTTGCAATTTTGCATTAGTAAAGCAGTCCACTGATGTGCATGTTTTCACTGACTGCTTTAGTGTCAAATGTGCAACAACAAGACCATAACAATGATAATGGTTTTATATATCCATATAGATAGATTTCTGGCCCTATCTTAGACTGGAGGACAATTTCCTATTGCCAACCAACTAAGTTGCTAACAGGTTAGCAACTGTGGTTTTGGGAAACGCACCCCAGAATGTTTGTACATCATTGGCTTGGTAGAAGGCAACACACTTGCTTGTTTTTTTTTATGAAATGTATTAGGGACATTGACATAGTTGTTAAGGAGTTACAGTTGTTAAATTGGAATAACATTGTAGTCTACAGTCCGCTTCTTTTAACAGAAACAACTGGTAAAATAGTCCAAGACTAGGAGACATTTTACTTTTACTTTTATACTCGTAAGTACATTTCTGAGCCTGTACTTTGTTACTTTTACTTGAGTAAAGAAGACTCTGCTGAAAAAAACCAATATATAGCATGTGTGATTGGCACCTACAATGACCAGGATAAATACTTATAACTAAAGGTAGTGAGAATGCCCTGAAAATAGATGAGGGCTCATAGGGTTAATATCTTAATGTGGCCAAGGGCCAAGGGAACTTTATCAGGATGCATAGTATCCAAGATCCATGAAATAACTTGCCTTTAAAAATAAAATCTGCCTGCCTCTATGGGAATCCAACATGGGGGGTTCCTTACTTATGCCCCCTGTACTTGAAGGAATAACATTTATTTACGATACATGATTCATTCACAAAGAAAATTGGTGTTGTATCAGCGATTTAATTCGTTGTATCAGCGATTTCAGGCCCAAAAAAGGCCCAAACATAAATGTTCACATTCATCTAATCTTTCATAACAATCCGCTAGCTCTCTGCCCCACAAGCAGGCCGTCAAAAAAACGTGTCTCTGTAGGCAGCCTAGGCTCCGAGATCTGTACACAAAAACAATTGCTACCAACAAGGGTTGGCAACCCACTCAAAGGCAAAATAAAGTGTTCCAACTAATAACCGACGAAATGCGTGTTTAGGAGAGTTGTAATTGCACGGGAGGGAGTAGCGAGCTAGCTCTCTGTTTTGTTTGAACATCAACAGAAGTGACTTATCCCCGCCATCGCTGATAGAACCTTGAAAGGTTCGATTTTTCCTAATTTTTTAATTAAGGCATTAAGATCAATTTCCAAAAGATTATTTGTTATTCCTCTTTTTAGTAAATTTTAGCATGGGTGTCTTAACTTATGCACAGCACTGTAGATAGGCGGGCCAGGCTAGCAGACACCTGCATGTCCTTCCTAAATAACTAAGCAGAGTAGACAATACCTATGCCCAGTGTACTTAAATGGTCTTGTGATTTTTCTGTATAAAATTATTGTAGAAGCCGCATGTGTATGTGTATATTTTGTGACTGATATGGTGATGACTTCGAAGGGGTTGAATACTCTCAAGCTGCTGTATATTTATTTTGAAATATCATTAAAGTGGTTTAAATCCCTTTTTCTACAGGGCATCAATGGCATTCTTGCAGATGAGATGGGTTTAGGCAAAACAGTCCAGAGCATTGCTCTGCTGGCTCACCTTGCAGAGGTATGCCTGTCCATTTTCACATAATAGGTCAACATTTACTGGTTTTCAGTGGTTAACTTGAAGAAACTGCTTGAAGAAACATTTATATATGTATGTGTATATAGTATAGTATAATTTATAAACATACATGTTCATAATTTGGAGCTTTCTGAGAAAAAAAGTTGGAATTATGAGATGTTTTTTGTTGTATTTTTGGTCCTGTTATTTTGAAATTGTACTTATCGCTTTATAAACATAAACCAGTATACCAGCATACTGATATTCATATTTGTGTCATCATTTTGTGAGTTTTCATGTCTTAATGATTTCAATTCTGTCTGCTTTCTTGTTTGCTACACTCACACCTGTGTCTGTGCTGCATCTTGTTATGTTGTTCAATTGTAGCGTGACAACATTTGGGGACCATTCCTCATAATTTCACCTGCCTCAACTCTCAATAATTGGCACCAGGAATTCTCTCGTTTTGTGCCTAAATTCAAGGTAAGAAGTTGGATCTGTGTAGTATGTTTTCATAATCCTTTTCCTTGTCCCTATCTCTGCTTCCTCACTTTGCAATTATGTCGTGAAATATACCTGTCATTCTTGAGACATAGGACAAAAAATTTTCTCTACTGTACTTGTAGCTGCGAACAGCTTTGAAAAGGAAACATATTCTTAATTTATTGAAAATAATGTAAATTAATTATAGAATTGAAACCGCTATCCTCCTGTTGTTTTCAGATATAATAGGATATTAGATTAGATTAGATTCAGCGTTATTGTCATTGTGCAGAGTACAAGTACAAAGACAACGAAATGCAGTTTGTGTGTAACCAGAAGTACAAAAAAGCAGAAAAGTGCAATGTGATATACAAAGTATAGGCAGGTGGTGCATAGACAAGTCAAGAAATATAGTGCAGTGTAGACATTAGTATACAGTTGATTTACAGAAGGTGGTTTAGAGTAATATAAATGAAATATAAATATGTGCAGTGTATTAGCAGTTACCTTATAAGGGCATAATAAATATGGCTATGTAATATGAACAATGAAAAATGAAAAATAGACAAATATGTACAGAATGTACAGCTATATGCAGTGTGGTAACAGTACCTTTGTAGTGCAGAAACAGTAACATTATAAGAGTAGAAAGAATAAGTGTATGTTCAGGATGAATAGTATGAAGAGCAGTAGAAAATGGTTATATATAAGTGTATTTGTACATTTTGTAAATAAATGGTTAGAACACTGTGGATGGGATAGGGTAGTGCAAATGGCAAATGTCTAGGGGAGTGGGGGGCTGGGGATGTCCTGCTGGTTCGAGTGCGGAGAGACCTGTAACGCCTCCCGGAGAGGAGTGGGCTGAACAGTCTATGGTTGGGGTGAGAACAGTCTTTGATGATGCTTACGCAAGCATCGCTTGCCCTGGATGGCCTTGATGGAGGGGAGTGAGGAACTGATGATGTGTGCAGTTTTCGCCACCCTTTGCAGTGCTTTTCGGTCGTAAGCAGACCGGTTGCCATACCAAACTGTGACACAGTTGGTGAGGATGCTCTCGATGGTGCAGTGGTAGAAGTTCACCAGGATCTGAGGAGACAGGTGGACTTTCTTTACTCTCCTCAAAAAGAAGGGACGCTGGTGAGCCTTCTTGATCAGGGTAGAGGTGTTGATGGTCCAAGAGAGGTCCTCAGAGATGTGGACACCCAGAAACTTGAAGCTGGCGACACGCTCCACTTCAGTCCCGTTGATGAGAATAGGGGTGTGTGTGCTAGCTTTAGACTACAATGAGCTCCACAATGAGCTCTTCTTGGTGTTGAGAGCCAGGTTGTCAGTGCACCACGATATTGGTGCTGGACCTCCTCCCTGTAGGCCGTCTCATCGTTGTTGCTGATGAGACCAATCACCGTAGTGTCGTCCGCAAACTTGACAATGTTGTTAGAGCCATGTACAGGTGTGCAGTCGTGGGTGAAGAGGGAATAAAAGAGAGGGCTCAGCACACATCCCTGTGGTACGCCGGTGTTTAGGGTGATGGTTGAGGAGGTGTGATTATCTAACCTAACAGACTGAGGTCTGTTGGTTAGGAAGTCCAGAATCCAGTTACAGAGAGAGGTATTGATGCCCAGTTCATTGAGTTTGGTGACCAGTTTGGAGGGGATGACGGTGTGGAATGCTGAACTAAAGCCAATGAACAGTATTCTCACTTAGGTGTTGCTATTGTCAAGGTGGGACAGGCAGAGTGAAGTGCCGTAGAGATGGCATCGTCTGTGCTCCTGTTCTAACGGTAGGCAAATTGGAAGGGGTCCAGTGATGGTGTTAAGCAGGACTTGAGATGCGCCAGGACCAGCCTTTCGAAGCACTTCATGATGATGGGGATGAGTGCAACTGGACGGAAATCATTAAGGCTTGTTGCAGTCGAGTGTTTTGGCACCGGCACAATGGAGGTGGTTTTAAAAGACACGGAGACAGCTGCCTGGGTGACAGATTAAATGTCAGTCCAACCCTCAGTCAGCTGCACAGCACAGGCCCTGTGTACGCGTCCGAGGATGCCATCAGGACCAGCAACCTTACGTGCTTTGGGGGGGGGGTTGGAGTTAGTAGTTTTGTAATCTGTGATGGCCTGGATGCCTTGCCATTTGCGTTGGGGGTCCGAATTGTTCTTGAAGTGATCCTCAATCCTTAGGTTGTCGTTGTGCTTGGCGTCATAGCACGGAGGAGGCTACGACCAGCTAGCTCGATAGCACTGTTTGGTATTTCACTGTTAAGCCAAGTTTCTGTGAAAATCATGATGTTGCAGTCCATAATCATTCTGTGAGTGGTGATCCTCAGCCGCAATTCATCCATTTTGTTCGTCAAGGAGTGAACATTGGCAAGAAAAAGGCTAGGAAGAGCAAGTCAATGTGGAGTTAGCTTTAGCCTTGCTTGAATTCCACCATGGGACCCCCTGCGGCCAATCAGAATGCTGGATTTCGACAGCCAATTAGAACGCAGGATTCTGCCAGCCAATCAGAATGCAGGAAAAAGAGGGTTCTAAAGACGTATCTGTTCAGCTTAAGTGGTTCTTTGTTATGGTTTGTATATGTATGGTCTTTATGGGGTTTTGTTTTTCATTATTGATCGTTGATATTGCATTGACATTGTTATTATTGCTATTTTCCTCAATGCAGTCTTGTCAACTTTTTAAAAGTGTTTATTTTTGTAAGTGTTATTTGTTAACAAATGTATTGTTTTATTTAGTAAGTCACTTTGGACAATGTGGACAAAACAAAAATGCAAATGAAAAACAAAAATGCAAATGCTAATTAAGTTAACTAAAGTGGCAGAATAACAATGGGATTAAAAACAAATAAAATATAAAAGGAGGTGGGAAACATATATTTAGTCTGAACTAAAAGCAAGAGAATAAAATATGTTTTTAAACAGGACTTAAAATGGTCAATAGTGGAGCAGGATTTAATATTGGAGGGAATATTATTCTGAGTCATCTTTGTCATCTTCGTCCAAATTAAACAGTATGTATTTCCCCTTTAGCAGTGATTAATTAATTGTTCTTATTTCTTTAGGTTTTGCCATACTGGGGTAATCCTCATGACAGAAAAGTCATCAGGAAGTTCTGGAGCCAGGTAGGTCACAAATACTAATGTAATATCCTATAGAAAGGATTTGGACAGACACATTATTTAATATTTCCTGTGTTCTTCCAGAAAACTCTGTACACCCAGGACGCCCCCTTCCACGTTGTCATTACAAGCTACCAACTTGTGGTACAAGATGTCAAGTATTTCCAGCGGGTGAAGTGGCAGTACATGGTTCTGGATGAGGCCCAGGCCTTAAAGAGTAGCACAAGGTACTGAAAATTCTGCAACTGATGTTGCCATATCCCAAAATTCCAAGGCCATCTACATGAGAATGATGGAGTGGAAGCTTCTTTCCTATGTTCCCCATGATGTGCAAAATGTGCAGCCTGGGTCAAAAGTCTCAGTATTCGTTACTGTGACCTGCACTTGAATGGCAAGTGAAAACAGACAGCAGTATATACCAGTGATACTAATATTTGATGACCCCAAAGAAACCACATAGTATTTCCTACACCTTGAAAAAATTTTCAACTACCATATCAGCATTTAAGTGAGGCACTCTTGATCTAATGGGAGGCTTAGTTGCAGCAGTGCAAATGTGTGCTGGATTCCTTCTAAAGGTACATTGTTTCTGAAAAAGAATTAGTGATCGATAGACAACATTAGTCTGTCATTTTGCAGTTAGCTGGTTAGATTTCCCTACGTCCTAGCTTACCATAAGCTGCATTTCCATTACAGCTTTGCACAAAATAAAAGCGGTATTTGTTAAATTCAACAAAGTACAATTGCGAATGGTCAGTGTTTCCATTAAGTGATGCAATGCAACTAAATGTGAGTTTTATCTTCTCGCAATACATTTCAATGAACATTTCATGACATTTCATGGCAATGGATCTTCCAAAATTGGACAAGTTTTGAAGTTTTGAGTTTATCAGTTGGATCTATCAAAATTATGTGTTAGTTAAAATGAGGGGGTCAGAATGTAAAGGGAGTGAAAATATCGAAAGCTAAACCCTTATACTATAACCCTTAAGCTACAACGTGTGACAATTCTGGGAGGGCGTAGTCTACAGTTAACATTATAAATGCACACATTTTGTTATTGCTTAGAGTAGACTAATATTCGCACCGATGTTCTCACCTTGAACCAAGCCTAAATATAATCCTGTCATTAGACCACATGAAAAGTGCCACAATTTTATATTTGTTTAGTGTCATGTGACTCACCTTGTGCTGAAAAACCACCTCATGCGAGTATAAAAACTTTTCAGCGATATTTGTGAGTGTTTGCGATATTCGAGGGTTTCCATTACTCCTTTTTCATTTCGTATTTCAAATTTGCGCATTTTCAGGGTTAATGGAAAGGCACAGACGACCTTTACTGAACTGAAATCAAAGTACCAAACTCAAGAACTATCTGCAATTTTAACTTACAGTATGTACAAATGGAAATAGTATATTGCTAGCAAATAATAAAATATGCAGCAGCTTGTCCCATAACTTCAACACACTGCATGGATGGATCTTGAATACCTCTGATGATGACATTTCATTTTAAATCAGTGTCAGTCGTGTTCATTGCCATGATGTCTAAAAGAGGTCCAGCCCTTTTGAGAGATCCTCCAATCATCATACAGAAGCTTTACCACACTAAAAACAAAGCATAATAATCTCAAGTGCCATTGAAACCCAGAGATGCTGAGCGTCAATGGATAAGTGGGTCGTACTTTGACAGGCTTCTATGAGAAAATATTTTATTTTCATCGTAACGATTCTAGCGCAAAATGTTGATCTGGAATAAGAGAGTTAGGTCATGTAAATACTATACAACAAATTGAATTGGAACTCTTCTTAGTGACATTTCAGAGGAGGCTGGGTTTCCCTTGTACTCTTAGAGCAGTCGCCTCAGTTTGGATCTGATCTGCAAAATTTGTTTGTCTTTTGTCATGTGTTTTTTTGCTGTCCAGACTTTCAAAAAACAATCTGGATACCATATGCCAAAAAATGGATTTTGGCTGGCAGTCTGAACAAGGTTTTAAGACTTCCTTTGGCCTGGTGAAGTCTGATAAGGATTGGCCTTTAGAAATGTATACATCCCAGAAACATACATTTTGCTGAAATACACTGATGTAATGATGATTTTTTTTCTTCCCTGTTTGGCAGTGTAAGATGGAAGATACTTTTACAGTTCCAGTGCAGAAATAGACTTTTACTCACAGGAACTCCCATTCAGAACACAATGGCTGAGGTGAGACCCTTTGTAGTCTTAAGACTGTGTGTATTTCCTGTGCTTATAATAATAATAATAATAATAATAATAATAATAATAGTTATAATAATAATATTTATAATAATAATAAGTATTCCGTCTTCAGCTCTGGGCCCTTCTTCATTTCATCATGCCCACTTTGTTTGACTCGCATGAGGAATTCAATGAGTGGTTCTCAAAAGACATCGAAAGCCACGCAGAGAATAAGTCTGCCATCGATGAGAGTGAGTTAAAAGTTTTGTTTCAAAAATGAAGCTAGCTAACTCATAGACTGTATATATATACAGTCTATGAGCTAACTGCTAGATGTGGGGGGTATTCCAGGAACCCCATTTTTTTGTTAAAAATCTGAGTTTGTTAACCCTGAGGGGAAACTCTAGGCTTTCTGTTCCAGTTAGGAACTGAACTTTGGGTCAGTTGCCACACCGAAGCAGTTTTTTTTAACAAACCCAGTATTTCTTTCTAGTCTGGTCCGATGCAAAGCTGAATTACCCCCAGAATGGATTTTTAGATCCCAAATAGATGTGCCACCAACCCCTAATGACTAATCATTACCATTTTGAAATTAAATTTCAGTATCCAAATATGTCACCACTTTTCCCACCTGTAAACTAATAGCATATGTGTGCTGCCCACGGGGACAGGGGCGGTTTCTCATATGGTCAGTATGGGCAGCTCAGGGGGGTGGTTGCCCAGGGCATCACGCAAGCTAGGACCGCCACTGCACGGGGACCTGGGTTCAAATCCAACCTGGGTGATTTCCCGATCCCACCCCATCTCTATATTCCACTCACTTCCTGTCAGTCTCTCACTATCCTATCACAATAAAGGCAAAAAACCCCAAAACTGACTCATTGACTGGCACAGTAAATAATAATAATAATAATAGTAGGCCTAGGGCATCCTATTACAGTTTATGCTGGTTTGTGCCATAAAATCATTGTTTGTGCTGTAAGCGTTAATTATTTTAAGTCTGCGGCGGAAAATGTAGAGTTTAATTATAAAACAGTGAAGAACACAAATCGATAATTTTTACATCACAAAGAATATTTTTCAATGACATGGGAAATCACCAGTTTCACTGAAGTCTGCAGCTGTGTTAAATTTTCCTCTGAAAATGTACATGTTGTGCTTCTAAAATGGAGTTCCACTGATGATGGCTTTTTATAGTCATCGGGCTGTGAACTCCAAGAGAACAAACTTTGTGTTGATTGAGTTAACTCAGATCACCTGATTAGGAACTTAAAGTCCATTTCGGATTTTTTTGTCACCGATAGTCGACACTCCTTAATCGACTATTCACCGTTAACTGATAAGAAAATATAGGCCCATTTAGAACAAATAAGAGACCGTCACATAAATAAAAAAAACGTGTTAGAAATTAGAAGTGATTTTCTTTGTGGAAACAATTCACAACTTATGTTAATAATGAGTAAGAAGTTGCCAGACTTTTTGCTTGCGTGATGAACAAAACAGATTCAAACCGAAACTAACATTTAATCCTCCAATACAAATGCGCTTTAACAGCAGGTCTGGAAGCCTATATTTTGTGTTAGATGGAAAATATGTTTAAATTCTGGCCTATTAACAGCAAGGATCCTAGATGTAATATATAAGTATGTTAGAGCACTGAGCATGCCAGCTGTGGAGTTAGTTGTGTGCGCAGTCTATTGATTGTGAGAGGCGCTGCAGAGAATACCTGCTCAGGTGCCACTAATGTCCCCGGTATGCAAAGATAATGCCTAGTGGCCAGCCTTGGGAAACTTGTCTGATTAGCTCTCCACCGGTCAAAAGGATTAATATGCATTAAGGGGGATTGTCTCTCATATATCCACATTGTGTGCATTTACCACACTGCACTTCTTTTTTTAGCCTTTTAACTTATAGTATTAATCAGTTAAAACTATTTTTATCGGTTATAGGGCTGCAATTATTTTGGTAGTCGACTAATCTGTTGATTATTTTTTCAATTAGTCATTGATTATTTCTGGCACGCCCACCATCCCTGCTTTCTACTGGCTTCTATTCTGGGCTCCAGTTCATGTTTTACCTTTCCTGCTCAAGTCTATGCCCCATGAATGTCACACTGTTGTCCAGTCTCTGCCTCAACATAAATACATTCCCATAGTAGATTAAAATAATGACTCATTAACCAGATAAATATGAAATCTAAGCTTGATAGCTTGATCAAATATATTTGTAACATTTATACAAAATGAATCCAAATTGAAATCAATTAATTTAATAATTAATATGCCAAATATGCCAATAATGTGTTTTGTACTGCTAAAATAGACAGATCCAAACAGAAAACTGTATTATATTTAGGTTTATAAATTTAAGGCCACCATAGTTTATCATAGTTGGCCACCATAGTTCATTATAGTTACTCGCCAAAATGTACGCATCGGGAGTGACTAGATCAGCCTAAAGATTGCTGAGGCCCATTTTTCTGAAAATCTTCTGCGGCCCACCCAAACATTTATTCACAATTCTGAGACGAGACTATGATAAAGTATTTCCTTATCATTTATGTAATGGCATTTGAACAATCCGTCAATGACAACCCCATCAAATATGTTCCGGATCAACATCAAATGAATGTCAGTTTGAAGAATAAACTAGCTACTTTTGAATTGGAGCTATTTAATCATTAACTTTTTCAGTATTTCAACCTTAATTACAAAATGTAAAATAACAAAATAATAATAATGTAGGCTACCTCTCGTGGATCACCTGCAACATCTTGATGGCACACACTTTGGGAAACACTGGGCTACATCATGGCTTCAGGGTGCTCGCGTTTGAGATGCTCATCCCCGTCTGCTGTGAAATAACAGTCTGAATTCAACCTGTTTTGTTGCTTTATTTCACCAAAATGTTCCCACATGTTTGAAAGTATTGGCCTCACCAACACTCTCTCTCTCTCTCTGTTGTGCCATCATTCATTTCCCTCACGGGATCAAAAGAGTATATATACTATACTTATTGAACATTTGCGTGGAGTAGCCAAAGACTTTATTATGTCTTTCACAACGCATCGACAATACATTCTTTGTCGACAAATTTTCATAATCGACTTTGTCGACTAATCGCTGCATCCCTAATCAGTTATCGGTCAAACAGTGAATTATGAACACCCCTAACATAAACAATGACAGGAATTCATTGGATCATTCTTCTTTTGGTCAGAGGGAAACAAAGGGAAACAAACACACACACACACAGGAAAAGACGTCGCAGGTGTTTTCTCATACTGTATTGTTATCACCTGTTCTGTGTGATTGATGCGTATGTGTTTTGACCCTGTGTGCTGTGTTGTATGAGCTTTTATAATTGTGTTTCTTGTGTTTTCCTTTATATTTAAGACCAGCTCTCCAGACTTCACATGATCCTTAAACCATTCATGCTCCGACGAATCAAGAAGGATGTGGAAAACGAGTTGTCGGATAAGGTAATTAAGGGATTCACCAATATTGATAGCAACATTGTGTATCAGGCCGATACTATGCTCATTTACTCATTTAATATTTTCTGGTACCTAGCACCGATGCTACTTAATTACACTGTTTCCACTAAAGCATAGTAGTGTAGCTGCTACCTTGACAACGCTGACTTCGCCACATGTAAAACTAGCAAGATTTATGGATCTATGTTGAATCTACGCATCCTATTGCCCTCACACAAATGATACTCTTTTGAAACTATAGCTCATCTAACCTATGCAAGTGGCATACACTTTGCTGAGTGTAAATACTTGTGCATGGCTGGTGTGTTGGTTATAGCTCTGCACTTCACCAGTGTGGTTGGAGGGAAGTAAACAAACTCAGTAGATACATCTAATTTGTATAGTATGTATGGATTGGTATGGGTCAGGAGTACTGAAAGTTATTACATGTGCTTCGGTCAAGACTGGATACTAGTACAGTACCCTCCAAAATTATCGGCACTTGGTAAAGTAACTGTGACTAAAACAGGTATTAAAAAGTCATCTTTTGGTGATGTCTTGTAATTTCACAATGAAAACAATGAGGACAAATCCAACCTTGACAGGAAGCTAATTTAAAACACATTGCCCACAATTATTGGTACCCCTGCATGTGTAACCTGCGTTGTGTTGAACCTTCACGGTTCGAACCCGCGAACAGCAGCACCTCGGATCGGGAGGCAAGCGTGCTGACAGTTGATCTAAAAGCCCAGGCTACTAGCTTGCATGCCAGCAGCAGTCTTGAGGTGTCGGGAAGTGAGGTTTGCCAACTTTCCACAATCACAGCTAAGCTAGCTGGCATCCATTACACATGTCCTTTTCCCAATAAAACAGCTCATAATATTCTACTATGACATTCCATAAAGCTGGATAATACAAAGCAAGGTATTTGAGACCATTCCTCTTTACCAGTGTGCCGTGAGAGCTCATCCGGTGTGCCGTGGGAAACTGTCCAATTTCACTTAATCGGTCCAAAAACATTGATTATTTAGTTGCTACAGATAGTAGGCTATGCTATGCCATTGTTGAGCGTCTGTGCCTACAATGTAGTGACTTGTTAAGTAAATAAATACTCTGTCAGTGGGTGGCACTAGGTAGCGCAATAATGACCTGGATAATTAAGCGGTGCGCACAAGAAGTGGCGGTGAAAAATAGATATTAGAAAGTTAGATACCGCATTGGGCTCCAGAACGTACATACAGTGGGCATCGCTTTCAAATGGCCACTTCAGTCGCGCATTACGAGGCGTGAAGCTTTCAGCCACTGTGCGTCGCTCTGCCACTGTACATCGCTCTGCCTGCCGCCCCTTCTGAAAAAGCTCGATTTACCTCGATTTAGGCTACTTGGGTATGGCTTAAGGCTTGACTACACGGTGGTAACGGAAATCGAAATTTGCTGTCTACATTATTGTCAGTGTTGGGTTAACGCAACTTCACGCCAAATCAAAACAGTCGCGTGATAATTGAGCCAGTAGAGAAATAACTGTTCAGAATTAATCTGTAGCCTTGGGTAGGCTTCTGCGACGTTTTTAACAGGCTACGCTATAGAGGCTTAGACAACTATGACCCACGTTTTGGTTTCATAAATTAATTTGCCCTACTTCTTGACTGCAATGTAATCAATTGACTGCTTGACATGTCATTTTTTTTTTTCTGTACAATAAACAAATACATCTGCTTTATGCCGCAGAATTACATATTTGGAACTTACATAGTCCAATGCATCGTTACACTACGTTAGTTTTTCCCAAAACCATAGTAGCAACGAACGTTCGCAACCACTATCGTAAAGTTGTGTAGTTACAACTACACCTCTCGACCTGTGGTAGAATGCTAGTAGAAGCATAGTTCCAGGGATCTTCATGTCAAAGACGTCACTAACACCAGTTATTTGTTTGCAAATTAATAATTATAAATATATTTAGGTTTGTAATTGATATTTACACTTCTAACCACCATACATCCCTATTTTAAATTGCCCAAGGCAGAAAATACATAAATTAAAAGTCAATTTGCAGCCATGTGCACGTAAGTAAAAGCCACACACCTGCAGATAATAATAAGGTGGTGCGCACTTTTTGACGAGTCAGCTAAGAATATGTAGCCTTTGATTTTCATGGGGGGGGGGGGTCCTTGTTAGTTTACGCAAACCAAGCCAAGAAGGCTGATTCTGATTTTGATAATATGATCTGCACAAAAGATAAACTTAGGTAAACAACGATGTCAATATTGTTAAAATCTTAACCCAGATTCGAACTCTTGGACAGGGGACTGGTAACGGCGGCTGTCATCTGCCGGCCTTAATGCAATGCACCACAGAAGTATGTGCAGGTGCCCGTTCACGTGCTACTAAACGTCATTAACCACCTTAGTCCAGACTACTGAAGTTGTAACTTACATGTTGGTTAGTTGAACGATGCATCCTGTTAGTAAAAAGCTAACCTCCGTAGTTGTACGGGAAACGCACCCCAGATCAGCTTGTAGGCCATTAGCAATCTGTTTATTTTATTTTATGAAGCCTACACAGTAGATCACATGCCACATTCTCACTTTCAATAGACAGATGCAATAGCCATTGGTCAAGTATTGAGTATAAAGCAATTAAGATAGTATCCTATACAAAAAGTACTTCATACTATCATAAAAATTCGTTAAAACGAATAGCATTTTGCAACTTGACAAAACACTGGATTAAAAATCGTAGGCACAGGAGAAAACTTGTACAACCATTGGCCCGTGGGGAGATCACATGCCAGTTGCCTCTCCCTTCAATGCTATGACTTCGTTCGGGCTGTGAGCTTGTTTGTAAAAAAAACTATTGCAGATATCAATGCGTCTTTGTTCATGGGTTTGGCCTCACAGCAGAGGCTTACACAACTATGACCCACGTTTTGGTTTCGTAACTTGCCCTACTTATTGACTGCAATGTAGTCAATTGACTGCTTGACAGGTTATTTTTATTTTTCTGTACAATAAACAAATACATCTGCTTTATGCAGAGAATTACGCGACTTGGCCAGCCTATAGAACGGGCACATTTTGGAGAGAATAGAGAATGTACGCACGCAAGAATCTGTAGGCTATCTGTGGCTGGTTACCATCAAACAATGTTTAATGCATTAACTCGAGACGTCAAACATTTTCTAAACAATACAATTAGAAAGGATGCAGCAGGCAGCAAATGTAGAAGAGTCATTTCCAGTGGAAGAACAAAATGCTGAATGAAGCCCAAAGATATGAAGGCATATCTGGCAAGTTGTTATTTTTGAAGCGTAAATGGTTGGGCTATAGGCCTAGTTTGCAAGAAGGAGACATAAAGCGTGAGCATGCCACACTATCCACAGCTGTGGGGGGGTTCTTTTCAGCTGTCTCAGAGGTGGGAAGTTGCGTTCGTTGGGGGCAGGGCCGGATTAACAATTCATAGACCCTTGGGAACAAATGTCTGATGGCTCCCCCCTGCCCCCCAGCCAACGTGAATCGGGCGGTCAGTTAATAGGCCTATCGTGAAGATTTGTATTGCCATTTAAGCTCTGAAGCATCTGTGAGGCCAAGCCTCACCAAGTAGCCCGCTTGTTTACAACTAACATTACATTTAATTAAACTGCTTATAGGCTATGCGAAATAGTTTCAACATTTTGAATATCAGTGTCGGGTGAATTAGGAAATGCCTTATGGCTGAAAGCTGCTTGGGATCCCCCTGTCAAGCAATAACCATACAAAAGTTAAAAACAGATGACATGATGCACGCCACTGACATAATGCGCCAAATAATATAGCCTAGATATTCCAATATATTGAATACATGTGTTTATTTTAGAGGGATATTCAACGTCATTTTTGAGCAATTTTGACAGCCCTATTCCACTGTAGGCTACGCCAATGTCGTCTATTAACACCTTCCACCTAACCCCGTGAGTGCGGGTCGCTATAATGCGCGGTGAAATAGCACCATTGAGTAGCCTATGCGAAATAGCCTTAAAATCGTTCGGTGTTGTGTGCCTTCTGGTTTCTCCACCTACTGGTTTCCCTTGCGGCGTGCATGCGCTGCAGCAGTTGTCAGACATTCACAAACAAGTTGTTTTAGGCGGTTTGAAGTCGCTTTTCATCGCCATGGCATTTCGGCTACATTACAGCCACTTTCGGACAAAAGACATGTAAAAATATATGTTTTGAAAACTAGCATTAAACTGGATTCGATCCCGCAAAAGCAACACATGCGTGACTCTCTCCATCCTGATTCACTACTCTTTGAGCCATCTAATATGTTACGCGAATCAATTAACTATTGTAGGCTACCATTAATTAATAACGTAGGCAACACCCAGGTAACATGTTGTCCAGGCTATCTGAAACAAGGGGTTGCCTGTCATCTACAACAACTGGTTACCTTGGGCTGCTACAGTCGTCAGTGCACTGTGCACAGTAGGCCTACTGCCCTGCTACTCTTTGTGGTTGATCAACTAAAAATAAAAGATGTATTTGGTGATGACGTTATTGTAGGCCTAGTCAGGGTGCGATTTGTAGGGGGGAATGGTGAGGATTTCCCCCCCTCTGGTTTTTCCTATCCCTACCTCTGCTAAATTATTTTTATCCCCGGTGGGGACAACATTTATCCCCCTCTGCTCCTCATTGATTAATGCTACTTCATATAAGTAAAGCGCTGCAACGTGAGAACAGTCTAGTAGGCTAGCCTACATAATAATCTGACATCAGATACACACCGTCACCGTCAGCACTCATGCTGCTGACACAGTGGCTGCGTGATAACTTAATTTGGCCTTGATCGTGCAGGACATTTCAGAATGTCGAGTGTGTAATCCATCAAAATGGCTAGTTTCAATGGAAAAGTTAGCTGGACAAATGAAATAAAACGAGAAGGATTCAGTGAAGCATATTAATGTTTTAGAACCTTCAAAATTAGAAAGCTGATGCAACTGAGATGGAGGACAACTGCACGTAGAGTAGAACGTAGGCCTATTGTCTGAAGGAACTTACATTAAATGAGGAGATATTTGCTGAATGTCACTCGTTTGATAAATCTAAGTAGGCTAGGCCTAGTAGACAAATAACTTTTAGAAATAATATATACTGCAAAAACGAATGTTGGTGGGTATTTAAACTATCTAGCGGGTGTTTTAACAGCTGCAAGAAATAGAAGCTTCATGGTCTTTATGTTCTGGTTAAGTAGAATTATTTTCATAAAACTTCAAATTGCCCTATAACTTTACTCTCCAAACTCTTCACTGCACTGTAGGCAATTAACTGACAGTATGATAGGCTATTTATTTTCTGTAGGCTACAATAAACACATTTATTTTTCAACTTTTGCAATATTGCGCGACTTGGCTACTGAACGCAAATCAGCAGGAGAGAGAATGCACGTAGCCTCATGGCGTGTAGCACAATGTGTAGGCTATTTGGTTACCAACTAACACTGTTAGCCAATTCACTAACTTAAGACTTCAGTGCCATCATATACAACGTTTTTTTACACAACAAATAAAGAAAGGATGGAGGCAGCAAAAGTAGAGGAGTCATTTCAGATGGGGCAAGAACAAGGTGATCAATCATCATTTGTATGCTTGTGAAAACGTAGTCCTACCCTGCATTAGAGGAGCTGATCATCATACCAAGCACACTCGCTGTTTAAAGTCATAGACCACGGTAAACTAAAACTAAAATGTTACAAAGGTGGCAAAAATAATATAGGGTATTATTAGCCATGACATTACTAGGCTATGAATCGTTCGTTAATTTTTTATTTTTTTGGGGTGGTGGTGGGGGAGGGGGGGTTTACAAACTTATTCAAAATCATCCCCCCCTCTGGTTTTTACACAAATCGCACCCTGGGCCTAGTAGACCTAAATTCTGAGAAATTAAATGGTACGAGAAACGATCTACATAGCGCACCAGACCGCAATGTCTTCAAGAGTTTGCAAAAATTTGTGTATTTTTCAAGTCAATAAACATTCTTAATTTTCGAATGTCTTTGTCAGGGAACATCTGACTTTTACAAACCATAGGCCTGGTAATCGCTCAGACAAGGAGTTATAAGATAAAGGCAATACCATTTGTGTCACCTAATGCAGTTCAGTGAATTAGCAAGATACCATCAGAAGGCAACAATCATAAAGCACAGTGCGCGCTCTCTCCCCTGCGCATAAAGCTGTCTGTGTGTTGTAGGCTAGATTTGCGTGAGTTCTTTCTATCTGCTTTACTTTTGTGAGTTGCGACCACCTAGGCTATGTTATAGACGTTCTATGAGGTACCCGTGTTTAGCTGTGTCACAAAACAATAAGCTTTGTCAGACTACTTTTAAAATGATATTCAGGGCTATATATATTTTAAACATTCGGGGCTGAAGACCCGACAAAGCCTTGCGTTAATTCTTCAGGTGGGAAGTGTCAGGAATTTTCATACGAGGACGGCTCTCATTGGTGGTTAGTATATGAAGTAGGGAATTGACAGCAACATATCCAATCACATTATGAGAGATGCTGAATTTAACATAAACTGCGATGTTTGATTTTAAATTAATGTAAATTTAGCGGGACTGTAAGCTGTCTGCGTGGGTGCTCGATGTTTTCAGTGGCTGCCGAGAGACTGAGCACCCACGGTATCGGCGCCTATGACAAGCGTATCTCGCGGTTGCATCCATTACAAACAAACATGCAATGTGAACGTCTGGGATTGGGGAGAGCACTAAATGCTCTTCTGAATAAGCACGAAGACAAGCCTTTAAATGAAAAACACTCTTTAATAATCAAAGAAATAAACGCTAATGAAGTAAACTTGTGACCATCAAAAATAGTTTATCGCCTGTAACTCCGTGATAACAGGACGTAACAAGAAGGCATTTGGCTGAGCAACGGAGGTTAATATGCTCTATACTTTGTCCAAATGATGTCTGTCTATCATCGTTGCACTTTCGGAGAAAACCAGAATGTTTCATTTGTCCCTGCGTTTCTTACGGCTGCAAAGCGGGATTCACTTCGCCGTTAACCAAATATTTCTTTATTAGGGCAGGGCAGGCATATTTCTGGCTATTAAATTATTTCTAAACCAGTCTGCTAAAGTCTGTAGTGAAGTCTGTGTAGGGTTTTCCAGGCTCCATTTCTTTTTACGAGACACCCTGCTCACTTGAGACCTCTGCCGGTTGTTGCAGCGTCGTTGCAGCGTCACTGGAAAAATACAAATTAAAGTTGCGTGATGCCACGTGATCCCGCGCGCGGACCGCGAGGGAAGCTGGCCAAGTCGAAGCACTGCCCACTGTGGGCCTAAATAGCGCTGCCATCATAGTGGGGGCAACAATCACTGGAGGCCAATGGAGAAACAGGTGTCTCTGATTGGAAATCAGACAGGTGTCTCTGATTGTCGGCAAGTGTTGCCCATAGACAGTAAGGTGTTTGCCCCCAGCAATATGACGGCCGCATTCACATAGCCTATGCCACTTCATAGAACTCAACGGACAATGCGGTATCTAGCTTTCTAATACAGGGCTTAAATTTCACGGCGGGATTGCGGGTATTGCGCATAATTTGTTCAAGTCCCGCAACTCTAGCCATCATAATGCGAGAAATTCCCGCATACACTTTTACAGCCTGTCTGATGACGTTAATATAGCCTAATCATTAAGTGGCGTGAATGCGGTGCTATTGACCGGACTGATCAACTACCGAGTTGAAATGAACATAGCCTCATGCAGGCGACACACACACGGAGAGAGAGAGAGAGAGAACCACTTTGGCGCTTTATGCAAATAGGCTACGCTACCATGGCAAACTTTTACATCTGGAAAGAGCTCCTTGGTAACTATCCTGCTAGCTCAGGTCACGTCAACACTTGATCCCAGAAAGATTGTCTTCGACATGTCAACATTTATTGTATCTAATGACATAGAAAACATAATGATTTGCATACACATACCGCACTATGCACAACTTTTATTCACTAGCGACTACAGCCTAAAACCGTCAGGTTGAAGGGGGGCTAATTACTCCATAGAATTACTCTCAGGTATTTTCTTAAAGTGACAGGCACTCAATTACACCTACTCATCACCAATGTGCACTCAATTGGACCTACACACCACATTAAAGATATGCCTTAGTGTTATAGGTTAAACGTCAATATGAGGCATTCAAATGACTAAATATGTTTAGCTAGTAGTAATTACTAGTAAAATGCTATACTTTAAAAAATGCATTATTAAATAAATACACTCTATATGAATTAAAAAATAAATGATAGAAACATATCACATAAGCTATAATTTTCAGTGTGTGTTTGTGTGTGTGGAGAGAGTCAAGCAGAATCTAGGATGTCCACTGTTGTGAATGATCCCACTACAGTATATATTACTGATGACGTCAGGGTGGTGGGGGCCCCAAAATCAAACACTTTTTTAAAAAAAGTATCGAAGTATTGAAATCGCAATTCTTGACTTGGTATCAGAATCGACCCCCCCCCCCAAATTGTGTAAATCCCCCCTAGATGAATAACCTAAGGGGGGAATTCCCCCCCATTTTGAAAAATGAATTTTAAGCCCTGTAATATCTAGCCCATGGGTGAACAGATGGAGGCTAAACCAGCGATGGATAGGCCTACTTGAAAAGGAAAAATGCAGACTCTGAACTGAACTGTAAACAAATGGAGAGACTAAATTGTCATTATTTTTGCTGTATTAGGCTACAGTGTGTAATTTTGTTACATTTTGGTTGGTGGTGTGCTGCAGGGTTTTTATAATGTAAGAAATGTACCATGGTTCAAAAAAGGTTGAAAAACACTAACCTAAATGTTGTCTTGCAATATTTAAAGCAGCTTCTGGTTGCAGTAATCCGCAATGCAGTAAAACTACAATAATTATCTTGTTTGTGAGTGACACTAATCCATAGTTTTGAGTAATCTCAGCTGCATTATTTTCTTTACAGTTTTTCTCAGTCACTTTGGTACATTTCTCAGATCTTCACATCATTGTGTCATTTGTGCACATCAAAAAAATCATTTCTTTGAACAAGTTGCAAATGCTTTGGTACATCCATGCAAATTATTTTTCACTGGTTATGTCATGTTGATCGAAATGATTGATTTTAATGATAGATAGATAGATAGATAGATAGATAGATAGATAGATACTTTATTGATCCCCAAGGGGAAATTCAAGGTCTCAGTAGCATACAGACATCACACACACATTCACAGCAGAAAAAAGTGATTAAAAGTATATAATATATATGAGTCTCTGTTGAATAGTCTCACCCCCCACAACATTTAGGGATTAGTTCATACTAGCATAAGTCTTTACATGCAAAATGGTTGAACAAGTTGTCATAATATGTCAAGCATATTGGATGAGAATGTGTGGCCCAACTGACAGGAACATCAGGAGGTGTAGGAAGACTGCACTGTAATTCCTACAGCACTGCATGTACAGTTTTCCCTAAGGACATTGTCCTATGTTCACTTTTCTTTGTGCTATGCAGTGCTGTCTTTTCCTTTCTGTATCGCAATGACATGGTCTGTCAACAAATTACAGTACAAACAGAAAAGCATAAATGTGAATCTTATCCGTTCGCACGGCTTCTCATACCACTGCTATGCAGACGACACACAGCTCTATCTGTCCTTTCCACCTGACGACCCCCTGGTTTCAGCACGGATCTCAGATTGCCTTTCAGACATAGCTACATGGATGAAGGCACACCACCTCCAACTGAACCTCTCAAAGACTGAACTGCTGGTCATCCCAGCTAAACCTACCATACACCACGACATCAACATCAAATTTGACTCCCTGTCTGTTTCACCGACCAGGACTGCAAGAAATCTAGGAGTTGTTCTCGACAACCAACTAAACTTCTCAGATCATGTTGCCTCAGTCGCCCGGTCATGCCGTTTCGCACTCTACAACATACGGAAAATCAGGACTTACTTGACTCAAGATGCTACCCAACTTCTGGTTCAGGCAATAGTCATCTCACGACTCGACTACTGCAATGCCCTCCTGACAGGTCTCCCAGCCTGCGCAGTGAAACCACTTCAGATGATCCAGAGCGGCGGCGCCTGGTCTACAACCAACCCAAAAGGGCACATGTTACCCGCTGCTCATCCAGCTACACTGGCTACCTATGGCGGCCCGCATCAAATTCAAGTCTCTAGCGGCTTGCCTACAAAGTAGTCTCTGGTTCTGCTCCCACCTACTTGAATGCCCTCTTACAGACTTACACTACCTCCAGACCGCTGCGCTCCTCTGCCCTAAGCGGCGTCTAGCTCTACCACCGGGTGCGGCTCAAGCCAATCCAAACTTTTCTCATCTGTTGTTCCTCGTTGGTGGAACACACTGCCAGTTCCTACAAGGGCAGGGACATCCTTTTCCACTTTCAAAAAACTCCTGAAGACCCAGCTCTTTAGAGAACATCTACTCTCATAGCAACACTTACAACAAGTCTTACTGATCCTAGTACTCACCAGCCGTTTTAAACTGACAAGTAACTGCTAAAAACAGCACTCACCGGACTTACTTATTCTTACTGTACTCTAATGTTTTTTTTAAACTGTCCTAAAATTGTGAGAATTGTTCTAAAAACTTACTGTTTACCATGTTGTTAGTCGCTTTGGTTAAAAAGCGTCAGCCAAATGTAATGTAATGTAATGTAATGTAATGAATCTTGTCCAGTCTCTTGCAATCAAACTCCCACATACACTAAGGTATAACCTACAATTTACAATAATTGTCATCAGCTTTAGCCATAGCTACATCAGAACATCCCCCCCAGAGTACACTGTTATATTGACAACATGAATAAGCAATTTGACTGCCTTATTTGTACACAATGACACAAGAACTTGTCATTCTGATGGCACTGACATGTTCATTGACACAGATATTTACTTTTGAAAGATGAACTAAGGATTTTGAGCAAGGGACTGGCTTTTGCAGGTAATCCATGGTGTTTTGCTATTTGTACGAATTGTTTTGAGAAATGCACTTACTGTTTTGCAAATGTCAAGGATGATTCGAGAAACGTGCCAAAGCGACTGAGAACAACTGTAATTGGCTTATGATTTAGAAAAATGGAAAATGTCATAAGGTGTTAAAAAAAGGTGATGTAAACGTCATCATGTATACTTTAAGGGTCTAAATAGTTTCAAACTGTTTTATTTTCAGATTGAGATCCTGACATATTGCCAACTAACCAGTAGACAGCGTCTCCTGTACCAAGCTCTCAAGAATAAGATCTCCATAGAAGACCTGCTGCAGTCATCTATGGGATCCTCTCAGCAGTCTCATAGCACTACTAGCAGCCTCATGAATCTTGTCATGCAGTTCAGGAAGGTGAGAGAACTACTGATGGGCTTTTGAACTTACTCAGTTTGAACTCAGTCTGTTGTCAGTCGGTTACAATTCTGATTTTGTGACAAATTCTTTTCTTTTTTTCTTTTCTTAAAGGTGTGTAATCATCCAGACCTGTTTGAGAGGCAAGAGACTCGTTCACCTTTTCACATGACTCTCAAACCTTTCCGAATTTCTAAGTTCATGTACCGACAAGGCCTTCTACATACAACAAACCAGAACAGGATTAAGTAAGTGGTAAATTAAAACATTCTTTACATTTTCTAGAAGAGTAGAATATGAATATTTATGTGGAAGTTGACATTGAAGTAAAAAATATTCCTGCCTAATTTCTGTGTTTGTCTCAACCACAGGTTGCTTCAGGTTTTGCTCTCTCCATTCTCTCCACATTACATTCAACAGTCCCTGTTTCACAGAAATAGTGAGTACACATAACTGTCTTCATCAACCCTCCTACATTTTGCCATGTTTTTTTGTTCATATGCTAGTTAAAGAATGCTGTTTATATTGGTCATATTTTGTTTATGTTTGTTGAAATTGTGCCCTGCTACTGACAGTTTGAACAGCAGTTCATTAAGTATCATGCGGTTACTTGATGGAACCATGGCTCTCTGATTACATGAGTGAGTTATTTCACTATGGGGAGCATCTCTGGCATGACCGACCATGGAAGCACATTGCTAGTAGAAGCCCCCTGTGTCACCCTATATAATATATATATATATACGGCTGTGCAGCCTTCTCTTGTCTTCCCCCGTGAAGACCATTGTCTATCCTCGGAACTCTTGGTTCTGTTAAATTGTCCAAAGATAGACGGTCAAGTCATCAACAGTATGTACAAACAAACACACACACACACACCCACATGCCTAGAAGTTGCAGGGGTGGGTAGTAACGCATTACAAGTAACGCACATGAGTAAAAAAGTAAAAACGGCAACTTCAAAGTAACGCACATGAGTAAAAGAGTAAAAAACGGCAACTTTCCCTATTCCTTTTTCAAAACGGTACTTCTACTCATACTCAAATACATTTTTGAGCCAGTAGTCTACTCTTTACTCCGCTACATTTTCAATTGCCCTTCGTTACGAGTACAAGTTTATTATCGGAGGAGAAAGTATCTTGAGGGAGAAAAGTGCACCCCTCCCTCAGTGCACAACGGCATGGGAGAAAAGAAACAGGGCTTCAGAATGCATGGTTACGTTGCCCCGCGATTATAAAAGTAATTACTGGCCTATGTAAAATCAGACCATGTAGCTTACTACACGGAAGTAGATGTTCTATATATCTAACAGCTCAGTTAAGGCAATAACGTCCTAGTGCCAGCTGCTACATTTTAGAGTAGCAACGAGGCGAGAGGTATGATATGACACGGAAACTTTCACCTATATTAATTTCTGGCCAGCATCGTTCAACAATCACATTGGACAAGGAAAGCAGGCCTACAACTTCATTCACAAGCAAAGCAAATGCACTGGAAATCGAGCGTACAAGTTAGAAAAACCTAGCATTCGTTTATGTAGCCATGTTGTCAGTGCAGGACATGACAGAGACAGTCGGCTGAGAAAAAAAGATAGCCTACTCTGTCCGAGTGGACATGCCTAGGCTATATAGCTTAAATATAGGTTTACCCATAATATAGCCATTGTTTTTAGGTTACATTGTCTGTATGGTGAAGACTTCTAGCAATGCAAAGTAGAAGAATAGGCTGGCAATGAATTGGAAGTAACTGCTTTTCAATCTGTAGCCACTTAATGCTTATTCTGGCTATGACAAGATAGCCTACAGAAGTGTGTAAAATAATATTAAAGTATATTAAATAAAATACAGTGGGGAGAATAAGTATTTGAACCCATGCTAAAGTTGACTAAAAAGAGGAATATAAAATAATCTGTTAGAAATTGATCATAATGCCTTAATTTAAAAAACAAGTAAAAATCCAACCTTTAAGGACACCAATTTTCTTAGTGAATGACTAATGTATCGTAAATAAATAAATGTTCTTCCTTAAAATACAGGGGTAAGGATTTGTAACCTGACTCTCGCCAGATGAATTTCGTTCCGCTTAGCTCCGCCTAGCTTCACTCACATCCATCTGGGACCTCTTCCGTTGAGAGTGATTTCTGCACCAGATTTTATGGTAGAGCCCATCAGGACGCAGGGCTGGAGTTTCATAGATGTAACATAGCGCAGAAGCGACTGTGAGACTGTTATCAGCGTCACGGGTTGGCTTCGATGTGAGTGGTTGAAGTAGCATGTCAATAGATGACGGACAAGTGGCTTATCCTATCATCACATAAGCATTTTTGATTAGGCCCAGCCTTCTGAAGCAACACTTCAATGGATTGATCCCAGATGGATGAGTGGAGCTAGGCGGAACGAAATTCATCTGGCGAGAGTCAGGTTAAAGTATTTGACCCCTATGTTAAATTCCCATAGAGGCAGGCAGGTTTTTTATTTTTAAAAGCCACTTATTTCATGGATCCAGGATCAGGATACTATGCATCCTGATAAAGTTCCCTTGGCCTTTGGAATTAAAATAACCCCACATCATCACACACCCTTCACCATACCTAGAGATTGGCATGGTGTTTTTTTTTTTTAGTTAGCCTATTTAGCTGGTTTGATGGTCATTGAATTCAATGCAAATCGATAAATGCATTGGGTACCTCAAAATTGCCTCGGCACACCCATTGCAAACCACTGGTAGGCTATGTGTAAATTCATGCAAGAACAGAATCGTTTTTTTATTTTTTTTTAAAAAAATGTTTTGTTATTATTATTATTATTATTACATAGGTAATACTATTTACCAGCGTACATTTTTACAGCATATGGTTGACAACATATGCAATTACCATTTTATTAGCTTTGAGTCAAATTGGCACTCCACTGTATTTCCTTATGACTGTTCCTCTGTCTGCTTAGGTGACGATGAGCGAAGTTGCTTTTCGTTCCTACGCTTCATCGATGTCTCCCCATCTGAGATGTCCAACATCATGCTGCAGGGCAGTCTAATTCGGTGGGTCACATTTTCTCTTATTTTGTGGGTTGTATTGTGTAAATATTTTGATTGTTTCAGATATATATTGCCTTTTGAGTGAATCCATGTCAAATCAGACAGCTGCCAGGAAAGTGGTTGGAACAGGTGTGACATTTGCACTTTGTACACTAAGGGCCCTATATTGGCGATCGGAAACGGATGGTTAGAGGCGCAAAGCTTAAGGATGTGTCCAGTCCACATTCGGCGTGATTTTGTGATCAGATGTTGGGCACATAAATCAAAGGGGTTGTTCTTCTGTTTCTTAATCAGTCATGGGTGTGTTTTAGGCGTAGCATCCTTTAAGCCAGTGGTTCTCAAACTAGGGGGCGTGCTCGCCTGGTGGGGCCCGAAGGCATTGCAAGGTGGGCGTGACGGCTCACTCGCAAAATAAAATAATATTTCTGGGAGGCGCACCATGCCATGGACCTCGCAGCAAAATGAAAGGGACATGAATCAGTCACTTCAGCTTGGCCAAAAACTAAAATGTAGCATTTGAAAGACTCAAAGACTGTGCTGTCAACAACTAAAGCAGACATCCACAGACCGGACATTAGGCTATTCGATTTGCATCATAGGCTGCAGATAGTTTTGATTGCAGATGCATTCTTTACAGTTAATAGCAGCCTTCTCACATTCCTCCTTATTTCAGATTTAAAATGCAAGAGTGCATTAGGCTACAATTTAAATGGACATTTTCACTATTTTCCTCTTGTTTCTGTCTCACAAACTCCACTACAGTAAAGGCGCATTGTTGTTCATTCTGTCTTCTTCGCCAATTATGCAAAAGCCTACTGTTATATTAATTTCACATTCTAGCCACAACACAACACCAATACTGTGCATAGGCCTAGCCTTGGCACAGGCAAGCACATTTAACTTGAGAAGAAAATGGGATTTCACTTTCCCAAATAAAGAAACCTCCGCAAATACAATATAACAACTTAAGTTATTTGTACTATTTAGGCTATGTTTACATTCAAATTGACGTCCACGGTGTTGTGAATCTGCATTTGTCTGCAACGCAAGTAGCTTACAACATCTGTCTTTAGAAATAGGAATAGCTTATTGGTTTAAGCACCGTAACCCTCTGTGTAATGTGCAAGAATATCCCCAAACTCTCGTATGCTCCATAGAACTTATTTCTCTAGGCTAGGTCAGTCACTTGTGCTGCGCAGGCTTTTCCAAACTGATGGTGCTTAAAATGCGACACAACCGTATTCAAAGAGTTTAAAGGTCAAGATGGCTATTATCGATGGGTCGTAATGCTCATAGAAGCAGGTTTTGCATGCACTGCTGACATGAAAAATCGATGAAAAGCCTTGTCATGAAGTCATGAATGAAATTCAGGGACAGAGCACGTCGCTGCTTTATTCAGCATATTAACATGTAAACGAGAATACAGCTACATCCTATTCTGAATATTGCCATAACCAGAATATGGTCCTTAATCAAAATGTAGTGTGCATGGAAACCATTGTTTCACATTACACTGAACTCATTCCAAGTAGGCTAGTAGATAGACTACTACTACTACTACTACTACTACTACTACTACTACTACTACTAACTAATAATAATAATAATAATAATAATAATAATAATAAAATAATAATAATAAATAGGCTATAGTAGCAACAATGAGCGGGGTCCAAGCAGTTTTAGAGCAAGGGTACTGGGACCCATTCATGATATAGAGAAATTAAAGGGACCCTATGCAGTTTTGGCTATTTCTTCACTGTTTTCTCGCTTTTTGCTCGCAGTTTTCTCTACAGAGCTCCCCCTTCAGCTTCAGAGTATATATTTTACGACACTCCTCACTAGGTCAGTCTGCCGTTTCCTCAGAAAATGGTTTACTCGCTTTCTGCTTCTTTTTGCCGGCTCTGTCATGACGAATGTCTGAGAAACTCCATTGCTACCTCGTTCTAGCCAGTGCCTGGTATGCATGTGTATAGTGCCGTAAAGCAATTTGTTACATCGTGACCATCGAGACATGATAGACCCGCAACACTTCCTGACTCTGAAGCCGGCGCCTCGCCGGACCCAAGGTTGCAAGGCTGGTTTTTCTGCTCACAACATGCTAGGGGGAAGCGAGACGGCTACCATTCAACCCGGAAAAAGTCATACAACCATTCCATTGACTCTGAAGCTGTTAAGGTTAAGGTAAATTAAAACCGCATAGTTCCCCTTTAAGATTTGTTTAAAAGACGGTGCAGCAACAACCAAATATAAAGGCATGTCCTTTTTCGCTCCCATTTTTCATTAGTGGAAGCAAAACATTGAATTGAATGATTTGAGATCACTCACATTTTGTTCACATATTTGGTAAAATCCATATTGAACTCTTTAGGCTCCTTTAGGCTACTTTGAGCACGGGCAACAGCTCTGATTGACATTCTTGCGATCAGTATGGCAATTGCACTCTCCTCCCCCACACCCACCCTCCAGTTTCAGCAGATTTAAACATAAAGATTTTATAGGCCTTGGTTTTGGGACCTTTTGTTGATCTAGACAATGTTTGAACAAAATCGGAGTTGGTACTGTACCAACCTTATCTGATTATTTGACCCTTATGTGTTCTCCCTCTCAACAGATGGTTAGCGATCGCTCTGTCCCAGAAGGACTCCTACCGGCTCTACATGCGACGACTGTGGGCCATGGAGAACCAGGATCAGAATGAGAAGCTAAATACAAAAGATATGATTCTGTGGCTCAACACACCAACCTCTTTCCCAAGCACACATTATAGTCCTGTCCTTCAGGTGAGCCTCATCTTGTTACTTCAAGCACATTCTTTATAGGTGCCCGTGTTCTCACAGCCCCCAAATATATTCGACATAGACAAATTATGGAAATGTTGTCTCCTTTTTAATAGTGGATGTTTTTTCTATGATTTCAGGATTTGGTGTTCACCAGGCATCAGCAAGGGTTGTTGACACCTGTGGATGTACCTGGCCTTTGGAAACTTTCTTCAACTCCTGCTCTAAGACCATGCCAGCCCTATGAATTACCCAAATTCCTCCTCGCTGTTGTGCCAAGGGTATGTACATGACTCTGCAGCTGATATTCAATTATGTTCCTTCTGCTTTAAGGCGTTAAGTTCCCTACCTGTAGTACAGTGATCTTAACACCTCTCCTGACATTATTTGAAATCACTCCCATTGATGAAAGTAGTCTGTCACAGTAAGTTGGAAAATAAGTGTATAGTTCTATTAAAGATAGCATTGCACTACCTATCTATATGTCTATAGACTGTGGAATTCAACCGGAAGCATGTCATTTTTAGTTTCCTGTGTTCCCAAGAACAAATCCCCATGGGAAAATGAGAGGTTCAAGCAAAATAGGCGAAAATAAAGTGTGAGCACATCGACGGCAGTAGAAAACATAGGCATTCTGTTTGGTGAGTTAAAATGTATTTATCATTCGCTCTTTTCGTACCAAACGTTGTTTTGTCTCTCAGGTGACAGCACCTCCAATGGAGCGCTACTGTGATGACCGCAGTGCTGAGTATGAAGGGCGTCTAATGCGGGCTGGAAGTTGCCAAGCTGCTAAGCAGTGCATTCTGTATGGATCACCAGAGCTAGCCTCAGCCTGGGCTTCTCGATCCCAGGTCTTCCACACAGAATATCTTGGTGGAGTGATGGCACAATACCCCAGACATGGATGGTCTTTCATTAGGATACCAGGTATTTAGGGATATTGACTGTTACTGTGAAAAGATAATGTATGCATTTGTTAGGGCTGCACCATTTGGGGAAAATACTGTATCTAATTGCGATTTTTCAGACAGCTATTGCCATTGCGATTTGTTTTGTGATATATTTTTTGTAATTCAAGCTGCAGGTCAATATTTAAAATTTGGCTTTAAGTGTGGCCACTTCTGATTGGTAAGCATGTCTTGTGCATGAGAAGCACAGCACTTCTGTTAAGTAAGCTTCAATGTCACACAAGGAGGATGACATGAATCATATCATAAACTGTATGTGACAAGATTAACCATTTAGACAGAGTTGCATGATGCACAGTTAATTACAACTTTTGGGATTAGCTAATTGCATTAGTTAAAATTGCTATTACAATTAAAAACTTGATTAATTGTTGCAGACTAAGTGTTTGGTGTGTGCTGGGGACACTTTAAGATCAAATCAAGAGACTGCCAGATTGTTACAGTAAACCAATGAATGTGATACAAATTTCAAGGTTAACTTTCTTAGAGTGGAGTGATGGTAGAAGGAAAAAAATCCTGATTTGGATCATGATGAAAAATTGTCAGAAAATCTTTTCCCCAGATGCTTTTCTTACACTGTACCAAAGTTTCCCTGTACTTTTTTCTTCTACACTGACATTACCTGTGGTGCATTTTCTTTTAACCAATGATGTGTTAGTAAATTATTGTTACAAAACTAAATTACATTTTAGCCAATTACTCAAATCACCTGAATATCATAGAACATATTTTCAACTCTTTATCAGCCATCATGTACAGTTAAACATCTGAATTTCAAGTGTAAAATCTGCCAAAATAGCCATCCCTAATGGCCATAACAGCAAGTACATTGGATGAAGTTCCAATTGTTACAGTTCTGTTTTAATTTAAAACCTTTTCTTTTTAAACATTTGTTTTTAGACAAAGAGACTCTAATTACGCACAGTGGGAAGTTACATACCTTGGATAAGTTGCTCAGCATGCTGAAGTCTCAAGGACATCGCATTCTCATCTACTCTCAGATGACTCGAATGATTGACTTGCTGGAGGTGAGTATCAGAGCCAAAAGAAGGACTTTAATCCGAAATTCTGACCATACTGTCTCCCAGATCTATAATCCAGAACACTGAAAGAAACCCACTAGTGTATACTGCTGTCATACAGCTAACCAGTCTTTTATGCTAATAATAATAATAACTAGAAAATGTAATTCCAAGGAATTACCAGTGCATGAAAACATGATGTAAAATATACAGTGTTAAAACAGATAATGTAGAGATAGTTTCAATGGTTTTGCTTAGGTAGACATGTTTGTTGTCATGCTGTTTCTATGATGGTTGCTAGGGTAATCTTTTTGGTTGCTATGGAAACTGACATATCCTGGTATCCTGTTGGTTGCTAGGTAGGTGGTGGTTTAATATAGTTGGCTGGAGGCATAGTTGATGATAACTGACAGTTGGAATGGCTGAACAGTTAAATAGTTGAGTAGTTTAAATGGTTAAATTATTTAATAGTGAATTATTGTAGTGAGTTTTTTTTATTTTGAGACAGTTGTGGGAAGAGAAAACAGTTGGCAGGAGTCATAGGTGATGACAACTGAGAGTTGGAATGGCTGAACAGTTAATTAGTTGGATAGTTTAAATAGTTAAATTATTGAATAGTGAATTAGTAAGGACTTTTATTTTGAAACAGTTGTGGCCAGAGTAAACAGTTGCCGTAGTCATAGTTGATGACAACTGTCAGTTGGAATGGCTGAACAGTTAAATAGTTGAGTAAATAGTTAAATTATTTAATAGTGAATTATTGTAGTGAGGAATGACTAGTTCATACGGGAAACTCTGAGTGACACTGCTAATTAGTTGTGACGTCAGTCTCGTTTCTATTGCCGGGGTATTTTATATATCTGCGGTCCGATGTCAGACTCACGTAGTCGTGAGATGACGGCACTAAATTGTTCCCTCCTCCTACCCAGCTCCACCTGTCTAGATCTGCTTAGGATAGGGGGGTCTTTTTGATTCCGATCTATGTTTGTTATATGTTCTCACGCAGCAGCATTCTTCAGCAAAAATTTTATTACTCATGCAGCTTCGTTTATGCAGCTCTGCAGCAGCGTCTTGAGCAGATCAAGGCCTCCATGACCAAGCATACTACCTTGTACTTACTTACATCAATAAATGCATTCTCTTTCCATTTATGAGTTTCTCATCTGAACTATTATTTTTTAACAGTTGTGGGCAGAGGACACAGTTGAACAGGATCTGTAGTTTTAAGAGAGCCATATTGTATGCATAAAGTCTGAGAGTATATTTTAAACAGAGTTTAGACAGAGTTTAAAAGTTGGATGTAGATAGTGTAATGGATGTTGATAGACAGAAAGTTTAATGGATGTTGATAGGCAGATTGTTTACTGTAATGGATGTTGATAGATAGTTTAATGGGTGGATGAGTGAATGGTTTGAAGAAGATTGATGGATAGAAAGTTGGATGGAATGTGCCTTATATCCTTGTAAAATGAAAAGACACAGAGAGAGTTGGCCTAGTTTAGCAGAAAGCAGTTAATACAGGTACAATCAGTTTAATTGGCTCTTTGAGGGGGCCTAGTTGAGCAGCTGGCAGTTGATACAGGTGCAAATCCGTTTAATTGGCCCTTTATAATGTCATAGTGCCCATGCAAAGTCTACAGGGGAAATAAGCTTGTTTTTTGTTAAATCTCAAAAAGTATAAAGTTTACAGAAATTAAAAATACATTACGTCATCTCCACAATCTTCCTGTGCATTTTTATGTTAAGGAAATTTAAACAGAAGCTGAATGATTTTTACACTGATTTTTAAAAAAAATGGCGTTTCTACTTTCATGGCTGTTGTTGTACTTGACCACAATTTTATTTTTTCAATGTTTATTATTATTACAGTGCATAGAAATGCATAGCCTAACGTAGTCATACTCAATTCTAGTCAGAATATGAGTCTGATACTGCTCCATTGGGACGTTATTATGGGGCGTGTTTCAACCGATACGGGGGGAATGCCTATGCACTCAATTGGATAGACCTAACCAACCAGAGCAACGAAATAGCTTAGTGTGAGGTGTAGGAAGAAAACACACGAACCATCCTTCTTCTCCACAAATGCCTTAACATTGTTTTCTGGTCTTTTGTAAAAGTTAGTGCCATCAGTAACTCCTAGCCTACAACACTCATTAGCGAAATCTAAGAGATAGAGTAGGCTATTAGGAAAAAACTGATAGCCTATATCCCCTCCGTTTTTAAAAATAATTCTGTTTGTAAATAATTCTGTAAACACTGACATGCTACAAACATGTTAAACAGCTGGATAAGGCTGTCGCAAATCCCTCGAACAGGTGGTCAATCAGAGATTTAAAATGAACGAGGGAAAATGTCGCAATGCAACAGTGCTGTTTTCCCTTGATGAAAGTGAAACCACAGGTTTTCCCACATCTCAACGTTGGCCAAAGTTTTCAGAAATAATCGTTTTCAGTGATAAAACCTCATTAAATAATATGCAGTTTCCATATGGGGTCTTAAAAGCCATGTATCCTTCTAGACACACTGTTTTTGTTTCAAACATAAGCCTAATCTAAGCGTGCTCAGATGACGTGATGGACCAGACACTGTTGCTCACCTGTCCATCATCGTAAAGTCCGATTTGATTGGTCCGCCCGATCTAGGGCGAGCATACTTGCTCCACTATGGAGCAATGCCAGACCGAACTTCCCGACCTCAAATGTTGTGGGCGGGACTAAGAAATGCACTGTTCTGTTATCCAAAGTCTTTCTTCTTCTTCTTCTTCTTCTTCTTCTAACTAAAATGTCTGAGTCTAATCTAAGCTTTAGGTCAGGGGTCTCAAACTCAAATGAGCTGGGGGCCAATTCTGCCAACGTCATCTGATTGGAGGGCCGGCTATTTCTGAAAATGCAATGTTCTTTTTTTCAAATACCACACAAAACTGCAAACAGAAAGTGCAAGTGTTTTTATCTAGTTTTAGACACCTGTGCTAGCAACCTTAGCTTATAAATACAAATATTTTAACATTTTTAAACCTGGCAAACTATAAGAAAGCAACACCATTGGATTTTTATATCAAAATTTCAAAAGGCCATGGCTTGAAAGTGGTCAGAGATAAAGTCCTACTGTAAATGTAAAAATCTTTGAGTAAAACAAAAGTTTATGAAGGGGGTAAATTTACCCATCTAATTTGCCACTGGATGGCAAGCACTTCAAATCATGCACCTTTCAGTAAATACTGGATGAACATATTTGAGCAGGTTTACTTTCCTTTTTTCATATTACCCACATAACAAATTAACAGGAAAACATCTAAGATGTATACCAACACCTAAGATGTATATGGTTTCTAAACCACAAGGCCTACAATAAAGTATAAAAAAGTAGTAGTAAGTATTCTGGTCAAATCAGTTCCTATCGCGGGTAATCTGAGTACCCAGAAGTTCGTATCATATTGCGGGTGACTTTGTAGTTTAGAGTCCTATTTCTACTAGCCCTGCTGTCTGTACCACGTCCATTACGGACACTATCATCACGATTACCACTGCAACCTCCAAGCTATGTTGGGCAGAGGGTCGAAATAAGCATGGTATGCTTAGTGGACACTGTCGTATAGGCTACACACAGACGCACCTCCATTCAATAGACGATGGATCATAATCTCCAAAAGGATATTCTTCTTCAGATTTACAATAGGTGAATAACATAGCCTACCTAAGACTTCATCACACGTAAACGTTTTTCAACATTTGGTGTAGGCCTATTTCTGCTTAATTTCTGCTTCAATTTATGCAACACTATGGCCTGCATCGCTTCCGCGTCATTACAAATGCACGTCTTTGTGTTTCTCGCGTGTAGCCTAATACAAGTATTTCCTGAAAACTTTGCGCAGCAATTTTGGGTTTGAATGAAGCTCTGGATGTCTAGCACATAGTGGAGCAGAGTACAAATGAGATTTGTCACCGTGATTTGGAACTATCGCTCTATTTTAATCAGTATCGTTGTTTGTCGCAATTAAAAATAGTCTCAAGGGCCGGATTACATTATTATTTTGACATACGTCGCGGGCCGGACGCGGGCCGGGTGTTTGAGACCCCTGCTTTAGGTTTACAAACAGTGTGTTTATGTGATTTTCATCACTTACAGTGTCAATGAAGAATGTGTCTTTAGATACATCATACCATGTTGTACCCTGTTGTATATTGTACCATATATTTATTTTCATCCTGTCAGGAGTATATGGTTTACCGCAAGCACACATACATGCGTCTGGATGGTTCATCCAAGATTTCAGAACGACGGGATATGGTTGCTGACTTTCAGAGCAGGTGAGTTTAAAGTCTGACAGGAAAGCTACACCAGGCACGTAACTGAAGCGTTACATTCGCGATGCGTAAAATCCATTTTAGAAGAATGGTCAATTTTTTTTTCACGTCTGGTGTAGCTACTTCCAATGATTATAGTGGAAGCTTATTGTTGCAGCAGACGCAATGCAAACGGAGAGCTTCAGTTACGCGCCTGGTGTAGCTTAGCCCTGAGTCCACAATTCTCACGAAAGTTTGATAATATTTTAGCTCAACAGCCAATCAAATTACACTCTTTCCTTCCGTGCTTCTGAGGCAAGGTATTAATTGACTGGAATTGACTATGTCATGGGCCTGAGTCCCTTGTTTGTTTCACATTTGTGTAAAAGTCCTTTGACCACACTTTGAACTGAATGGAAAGCTAGGGAAATTTGACAAAAAAATGTGTTTGATTACAATTATGGACTCTACGTTTAAAGGAGAATTCCGGTGTGATATTGACCTAAAGTGTGTGACATTTAAAACGAGACATTGAGAACTTTGAAAAAGCACTGGTAGTTTACTTACAAGACGATTTATGCAGACAGTATCTTCACAAAGTTTAGCGTTTGCAGCCATCATGAATTTAGTCACGCGACGCGAAGTCGAGCGACAAGTAAGAATGAACAGGTATGATAAGGGATCAGATTCCAAAAATAATTCAGTGGAAATGCATGGATTCCAGTTGCTGCCAGTTGCTGCAAAAATAATTCCACGGAATTATTTTTGGAATCTGATCCTTTATCATACCTGTTCATTCTTACTCGTCGCTCGACTTATCGTGACTAAATTCAAGATGGCTGCAAACGCTAAACTTCATGAAGATACTGTCTGTATAAATCGTCTTGTAAGTAAACTACCAGTGCTTTTTCAAAGTTCTCAATGTCTCGTTTTAAATGTCAGGGCCCTCGGAAGTCTACCAATGAAGTGTGGAGATACATTGAGCCTCGTAAATGGTGTAAAACAGTGATTTATTTGCATGTCTAGCCCGATGCCGAAGCACCACCATTGAAAAAGCTGTTGGTAGCACCGCCTAACTAGCGCCAGATTTTGGAGTGTAGGGGACAAGCCGAGATGGGCTATGAGACATACGTTCACACTCGGTATCATGTTTCAACACACTTTAGGTCAATATCACACCGGAATTCTCCTTTAATTTATAGATATCAGATAAGTAAAAACACCAGGTGACAAGCTCTTTCATTTTAAGGTGGCTGACTTGCTGTCTGTCTCCTCAACTCTTTCTCACTGCACCCCTTTATTCTGACAATGCTATGTCTCTGATGACTTTACCTCTTTTGTCTTCCCAATAGGACGGATATTTTTGTCTTTCTCCTTAGCACAAGAGCAGGAGGTCTAGGCATTAACCTCACAGCAGCTGATACAGTGAGTTTCTGTTTGTTTCTCTAGTGTTATTCCATATCAAATTAACACAAAAATATTGGATTTGACACCATGGTCTCAGACGTTTGCTAATAAGTGTCTAACATGTTTTATAACTATCATACAAAAATGTAAGCCAGATATCTCTTTTTGTACCTGAGATGCCTATTGAATTATGAACTCACACGGCCTTGTATAGTTACACCAATGCCCCATTGACACCTATCCGAATTTTTGTTCCCATGGAATCAAAGAAAACGTTCCCTAAACTTTTTATGGTTTTGTCTGGTCTGGCCCAATCCCATAAAAAAAGTGTATAAGCTACCACATAGCAGGTCCTCCTCACAATTAGCTCATGTTTTTGTCTCTCCAGGTTATATTTTACGATAGTGACTGGAATCCTACTGTGGACCAACAGGCTATGGACCGGGCTCACCGGCTTGGTCAGACTAAGCAGGTCACTGTATATCGCCTTATTTGCAAGGGCACCATTGAGGAGCGCATCTTACAGAGAGCCAAAGAGAAGAGTGAGGTAAGCTAAGTTGTGTCCATTACAAAATTGTCCATTTGCCCATTGAAATCAAAATGTAAAACACATAATTTGACCACGGGGGCCATCTTTTGACCATATATGTTTCCCTGAGACCTACAGTGAGCACTTTATTAACACATGATAACCTGTCATGTCCACATAATTGTTACAACTGCCATTTTTAATGTTACAAAATACTGTTTTGCTGTTACTCCTAAAGGGAAATTTTGCCCAATAATAACCTGCTGGTCTCCCTCACCATCAGCATGGGGTGGGGCTTTTTATATGGACATGCAACCATACAGTCTTACGGGACCATAGTCGAACATGTACTTGTATTTCAGAAGTAGATATACCTAAACATTAGATAAACTAAATATAAACACGACACATTTCTTATCACAAACAAAGATCGAAGAGGTTCTCTATGCACATGAAAGGTTTATTTGACTCAAATTGTTTTGCCAAATTTGGTAATATCTGTATTTGTTCTGATTGCCAGAAAGCTTAATAATCACAGCAGTATAACCTTGCTGGAGTATCTAGTAGTTTGTTTTGTATACAGCCTAAACATTTTGTAAAAAAAAAATGGCACTTCTATTCTGAGGAAATAGGCCAGATGTACTTACATTTGCGAACGTAGCGTTATCAGCACCATGGCAAAACTGCAGAAACCGAACGTAGGGGATCTTCAGTTTATGTGCTATTTATCAAACCTGTAGCTCATCGGGTAATCAGCGCCTTTCTCCGCCCCCTACCGCAATTTACGAATGTTCACAACTGAACGCATACTTCAATCACAAGCGCAGTTGAATGAAGTTAACTGATGACGACATTAAAAGGAGATAATGAAGAGCAGTAGTTCTACTCAAACTACTTGTGCACGTAGGCTATGGAAGATTGGTCAGTGGATGACGTGAAAGTAAGACAATCGAAAGGCCAACGGAAGTTAAGGTTGCTTTTGATATAGTACAAAGACGCAAAACTGTTGGTCTGAATAGCGATTCTGTTGTCTTTGAAAGTTCCTCTTATTAACGCATTTAACCACATTCGCGATTAACACCTGCTTTTACAAGGCGGACATATTTCACCGCAAAACAGGCGTGCACTTTCATGGGCGCTTTCAGTTTTCGTACATAAGTATTAAGTATAAGGGAAATATATATTAGTGCACTCACACTGAGCGTATAAAAAATGCTTTTGCAAGCCTGTGAAATATCCACTGTTTGCTTTCAGTAAAAGCTTGAGTTTGACATCAGTCAGATTCTACAGTGTAATAGTATTGCAAATCAAATGATGTCAGTACTCTCATAATTTTGGAATGATGTTGTGACTGCTTATCCCAACACCTCAATTGTGGTTCCTTTGCCTTAGATCCAGAGAATGGTGATATCTGGAGGAAACTTCAAGCCAGATACACTTAAGCCTAAAGAGGTGGTCAGTCTGCTTCTGGATGATGAGGAGCTGGAAAAAAAGTGTGAGTTCACGTTCTCTGTTATTAACTAAAACTTACAACTTTATTGATAAACAGTATTTTCCGTGGACTAATAGGGTTCAGACTGCACCCTTCCCTCACACAACACTCCACTGAAGTCCTTGTCAACACCCTTGTAACATCTCACATCAACTACTGCAATGCAATCCTGATGCAATGCAATGCATCCCAAACAAACTCATCCATCGTCTCCAACTCATTCAAAACTCTGCAGCACGAATTATTACCCGCAGAGTCCTCCCAACATGTTACACCTCTCCTGATAGAGCTACACTGGCTCCCAGTCTCTCAACGGATCAACTTTAAAATCCTGTTGATGACATTCAAAGCCCTTCATAACCTCACTCCCCTCACACATCCGCACTCCCGACTCCATCTCACAATACAAAACGGCTCTTAAAACCCACCTTTTTTAAGATAGCTTGTGGACTTTAATGTGCCTTTTACTACCACTATGTTTTTCTGTTTATTTATGTGCTGATTATTATTATTTTTCACTGTGTTTTCTCTTTAAAGCGACCTTGTGTGCTTTGAAAGGCGCTGTGTAACAAATCAAATTTTTTATTATTATTATTATTATTATTATTATAACTGGACCTCTCTGAAGTTTAATTGAATATCTCTGGCATAAATGTATGAGGTGGAAATTCTGTGTAACACATTAAAAAATACATATTATCTATGGCTATGGTTTATTGTTGTTGATAAGTTTGATTTTTATCTCTCTTGTTTTGTTTAGTGCGCCTGAGGCAAGAAGAGAAGAGACAGCAGGAAGAGAGCAGTAAAGTAAAAGACCGCAAAAGGAAACGGGAAAAGTATGCTGAGAGGGTATGCTTTTGTTGTTCTGCTTTTGAACAAAGACCTCAGAAAGAGCTATGGTTATTTATTGTTTTGGACTAAATACTCATAGTGGTACTAGGGGTGTGCATCTGGTTCATTTTATATACTCGAACAGCGACAGTGTTAACTAACAGTTATTCAGTTATTTGCATTTGGATGCTGCTTTTTTTTGAGGGTGCATTATTAAGCGCTATATCTGTAGTCATCTCACGACTTGACTACTGTAACGCACTCCTGACAGGTCTCCCTGCCTACACAGTGAAATCCCTTCAGATGATCCAGAACACGGCAGCGCGCCTGATCCTCAACCAACCCAAAAGGGCTCATGTTACCCTGCTGCTCATCCAGCTACGCTGGCTACCTGTGGCCGCTCGCATCAAATTCAAGTCTCTAACGCTTGCCAACAAAGTAGTCTCCGATTCTGCTCCCACCTACTTGAATGCCCTCATACAGGCATATGTTACCTCCCGACAATTGCGCTCCTCAGACAAACGACGTCTAGCCCAAGCCAATCCAAACTTTTCTCATCTGTTGTTCCTCGTTGGTGGAACGGGCTACCGGTTCCTACTAGAGCAGGGACATCCCTCTCCATCTTCAAAAAACTCCTAAAGAACCAGCTCTTCAGAGAATATCTCCTTTCGTAGCACTACTTACAACTAGCTTTGCTAATTCTAGCACTTATCACCTGAATAGAACTGACACTTGACTGTATGAAAACAGCACTCACTGCTCTGACTTATCCTATCGTACTCTACCTTTTAAATTGCTTTAGAATTGTTGTGAATTGTTTTAAAAAGTGTTAAAATTGTTTACCATGTTGTAAGTTTACCATGTTGTAAGCTTTGGTAAAAAAGGCATCTACTGCTCCTTTGCTACAAAAGTTCTGCACTCTGATGGCGACTAGAAGTCGAGGAAGATGTGTAAACACTCAAATGTAAGGTGTACTACAACAAGCCTGCATACCGCCATCTACAGTTTAAGAGGGCAAAAGAGAAATTTTATGTGGAGAAAATGGTGGGGCGAAAATAAACATGCATCGATGCTTAAAGGCGCTCTAAGCGATGCAGGGTAACGTCACTTCTGTTGACGTTCAAACAAAACAGAAAGCTAGCTCGCTAATTCCTCCCCCTTCCTCCCGTGCAATTGAAACTCTCCTTTACGTGCATCTCGTCGGTGATTTGCTTGAACAGTTTATGTTTTTATGGGCAAGGTTTGCCCAAGTTGTTTTGTGGCTGTTTTTGGGGCTTGGGTTATCCACAGAGATCGCGTTTTTTTATATTGTATTCGGGTCACAGGCACCTAGCGGATGGTGAGGTGATGTTTGCTGTAAGTGACAAAAAAATATTTTAGCCTAAAAAACGTATGACATCGCTTAGAGCACCTTTAATGAGCTGTATTGTTTTCGATTAGGTCGATGCATCGATACCTATGCATTGTTACACCCCTACCCTCCACGTGGACGTGCAAACAGAGAGCAAGTGGCTAGGGAGGGGGTGAAGTAACTAGTTTCGGAAAGGGCCTTGCTGTGAGCACTCACAGCCATGTCTGATGTAATAGCATCGAGTTGCCATGGTCACATCATTGCTGCTTCCAGCTATATCTAGGCTGTAAGTTTTTTTTATTTTTTCTGCATTGTGTAGGCTACGTTATTTGGTGTTTTAAGCCCCCAATGTCGTCTTCCAGGCAGCGCTGCATGGAAGGCACTAGGGCAGGGGTGTCCAAATTTGACTCAAGGGCAAGTTGGGCAACATTGGGTTTTAAAAATTGGCCGGCGGGCCACACAACAAAAAAAAATAATGTGTGTATAGATATATATATAACATTTTGTATCATTTAAATGACAAAGTAATTTTGTTGTAGAAAATGTATTTCTTAAGAAATACTGTTAATTTGATTCATTTAGTTTAATTCATTTAGAAATGGTGCACTGTCACTTTAAGATTCTTTTGCCAGCTCCACTAGCCTATGGCTAGTGCTGTGCCTATGGCTGTGCCCTCTCACAGTTTATAAATTGGTCAGTAGTGGGAACTACTGTTGCCATCGCGATTTCCTTTTAAAAGTTTCTTATAAAAAGGAGATATCAATTGTCAACAATGACAAGCCAGCTGGAACCTGCCTCTCGTGGACACTCAAATGCACCCAATTAAATGGAGTAGCATAACATAGTTAGATCTGCTGCAATGGAGATACTACAGTGGGTCCCAGTTAAGTTTGGATGGGTTCCTTCATGAATCACGCACCCCATTTTCTCAGCAGAAATGGCACAAACTGCAGTTGACACAAACAACCACAAGGTGTCACTTGGGAGTTCTGCCACTACTATTTTTGAATTTTTGATGCGACTTGACTAAACTGCTTCCATGACGCAGTGAGCCATTACCAAACATATATGATAATACAACAGCGTGAGTTTATATATCTTACCCTATTTGTCACGGTTACTTATAGATGTGATAGTGTAACGATAAGCGCATGAGACTTTCAGCGGGGGCATGGGAACTTAAATTGATCACGGTAGTTTAAGCTTACACTTAAACAGACAAAACATTCTAATTTGAAAATGTAGATGCAATTGTTGTAAAATGGTGCAGCTCCTTTAAGAAAGCCCCGTGCTGCAGGGATGGAAAGAGAGAAAGTGAGAGGGGTTGTGTGTTAGAACTTAGATGCGTGTGGAAAAAGTAGACGTGCTGTTGAGACTGGCGCGAGTCATATTCAAAATAATGCAAAAAATAAATCTGCAGATAAAACCAATTATCCTCATTCATTGCAACTGCAGCATGCCTGCTTGCCGACGTTCAAACTAAAAAGATATCAAAGCACCTTTTGCGTTTGAATGTAGCACGATTTTTTTTTAAACAGCTGGACAAATGATTAGCTAATGGACCGTTCGTTATTTATAAACGGGGCCACCGGAGGAAAATAGGGGAGGGTCATGTCTTTTTATTCTTTGTTGAGGGGAGGGTCACCTAACTTTTTTTTCTCTAGGAGGGGGGGTCACCCATCTTTTGTATTAATGAAAACAGCAAAAAATCCAAGTGGCTTGTTTGATTGTTGATTTCTGTCGCCATATAACGTTCTCTTCGTTCCATAGCTCTGTCAACATTGAACAATGAAAATAAGGGAGATTTTCGGGTTTCTCACGCAAAATACGGAAAATGTCAACATCCGTCCCCACGTTGGAAGGGTTTGAGCAACAAAGTAGCCTACTTTATTCACGCCTAACAGCCTATATCCATTTGGTCAACTTTATCCAGCCCTAAAAAAGCTAAATTTAACTTTGGTTTACTTAGTTTACCGTGTAGCCTAGCCTAACTTTAAACAGTGTGCATGCTTATAAAGCATACTTGTGCTTCATTCATCCACACATCCAGCTCCTAACGTTTTGACAAGCATTTCTACCAATTGACCTTGTTCCTGCCCATCTCTAGCTTTGCTGTCTCCATCCTTTCTGTTTTTGTTGTTTGCAAAAAAATATATAGTAGGCCCTATTTATTGGTAACCAGCAACAAGTGCAATTTGTTAATCGCTGTCATTCTCTCTCCTGCCAACAAAAATGTGTTACGTTCCAAGTAGTGCGTAATTCTGCTTCATACAGTTGAACAAATACATTGGTCATATAAATAGCCAGTTTATGGTCTACAGTGTAGAGTTGGTAAGTTATGGTAGGCCAACTTGGAGTGAATATACAGGGGGATTTCTTTGGCTCTTAGCCTGGCAGGTGCTATACATAGACATAGCCTATGGCGAACACTGCAAGCGCCAATGAATCGTGCTCTCCACGACAACCACGTCGTTAACTTAAATAGGCCTACTGTAGGTTAACATCACTCTGAGTTCGCATTTAAGCAAGCAAAACGATGATTTGAATACATCTGTTTCTCTGGAAGGGCAAGGGGTAACAACAGGACAACACACAGGCCAGAATGCAGGACTAATGTTAGGAGAGTATTACGGTAGGCCTAATATGGGATATTCTACGGGAAAATATTAAAACGGCAAGACAGCGGTGAAAAGTTAAAATAATAGGCCTAAACCCGGAAAAATTTGGCATGTTAGGTATTTTTCGGTCCCTGTGATTATTTGTGAAATTATTGCAAGCGGCATTTTCAAGTCATTTGAGAAAGAAGGAGTGTAGTCAAGCTCCCAAATTGGCCTTTCGTCTGAGAAATTGAGTTTTGGACAATGTTCAGCCCGGCAGCTTTACAATGACTGAGGAAGCCTAGAGGCGAGTCCATAGCAACAAGTTCATGTGTTGAATTTGTTATTACCCAGTGTGCTTTGTTGAATGGTCTCAATGTTTTATTGTTTTATTTCATGTGAATACTTACTAGAGGAGTAACTTATTTCAAGTAGGTATGCAGTTGCAGGAAGTGTGCATTTAGTTTCCATGCTTATTGTGTTTCCACAACAATGTTAGTGAGTAAATCTACTATCTTGGTGAAGTGTGATGTGTAAGATCAGAAAGCAGAGGGTGAGTTTAGAAAGATTGCTTAAGTCGATGTCTTTTCATAGCGCTTTACATTGCTTAAGTCGATGTCTTTTCATAGCGCTTTACGCTTGGGCGGAAGATATCGACAATTGGCCGGGGAGGGTCATGTCTTTTTTAAAAAGACTGCTGGAATTTTCTTGCAGGCTGGGGAGGGTCATGCAACTTTTGATTGAAGCACTCAAAATCCCTCCGGTGACCCCGTTTATAAATAACGAACGGTCCCTAATTGATTATAGCCTGCACACCAGCAATTGTTGAACATTTACCTGTACAAGACAGTAGCCCAGCCTAACAAGCATGTTGCATGTTGTAGGCCTACTGTAGAAATTTCACTTAAATTGCAACCATAACATGCCTGCTTACCCGACGTTCAAGCGACAACGAAAAAAGATATCAAAGCAACAAGAGGGTTGAGTCTGAATGACACAGAGTTCAGACTCATATTGCTCCTCATAGCCATCTATAAAAAAAGTGTTTTTTCTTTTCTTTTTGAGCACGTCCGAATCCCAGGACATAACGCACTGGACCTTATAATAGGCTCGAGATATAATTCGGGGGGCAGATAGGGGCCTACTGCACTTAAAACTTAAAAAGATTGAACGAAGCTTCCCGAAATTTGAAATTGCGATCAGTGACTGGCATCGGGTGAAGCTTTTCGAAGTTGAACAGGCTATTAAAAACTATTTGCGCACCTCAATGTCACAGGAGAGACTGGGCTCTCCCTTCTATGAATTGAAAAAGACGTTTTCTACCTGCAAACTGGCCTATGATTTCATTGCTGAGTTTGCGGCAAAGCATGACAATGTTTTTTTTTTTTTTTGAGTTAGGATATGGCGAGTCAGTGTCATTTATTTGTCCAATGTTAGCCTACAGACCAGTTTCCATAGTGCACATATTATCAACAGTTTGAATGTCGTGTGTGTTTCTGCTCATTGACAAATACCGTTCAGCACAATGATTCATGCCCAATTAATTTCCCCTGTTAAAGTGTTTGCCTTTGTTACACTATTTGGTTTCGTGATGTAGCCTATGATAAACACCATATGGCCAAATATGTGACTCAGCTAATGTTATAGGCTATACAATTTCCCCTCTTAAAGACAAGCTGGTGTAGCTTATTAGACTAGGCTGCTAAAATGCACCGACGGTAGCCTTGGCTATGTGTAAAGTAAGCTATCGCATGATTTCATGCACGGAAGTTCATGCATCTGTCAAGTTCGCACAGGGCCTCGCACCATCTGTCAAATCTGACAGCACCCCCTTGCGACGGCCCTGCAGCTCCTCCTAAGACAGCGAGGAAAAAGTTAAAATACGCGATAAACCCGGGAAAAGTTGACAGGTTTGTTTCGGTCCCGGTGATTATTTGTGAAATTGTGCAAACGACAGCCTTTTCAAGGCATTTCAAGGAAGGTGTCGTATGCAAGCTCCCAAATTGACCCAGTAGCCTACAGAAGGCATCAATAAATTGTTGGGACTGGGGAGGGTCATGCGTTTTTTCTCAATCACTTTGGAGGGTCATAGAAAAATTTCTTGCTGGCAAGGGAGGGTCACGTCTTTTTTGACTAACGCTCCCAAAACTCCTCCGGTAGCCCCTTAAATAAATAACGAACAGTCCCTAATTGATTATGGCCTGTAGGCCTACACCAGCAATTGTTGAACATTTACCACAGGGCATTGACAGTAGCCCAGCCTAACAAGCAGATGTTGCAAAAGACATCAAAAGACGCAATTAATCAGAAATAAATAATGTAATCTGCATCGCTTTTATTTAACAAACTGCAAGCAACAAGAGGGTTGAGTTCAAACCCAAGAGCAGAGCCTATCTGTTAAGGCACTTTCGATAGGCTATATGGTAACGAGCTGTAATAGCCTGGAAAGACAATAGAAGATGCTTTCTGAATAGCACAGCGAAGACGGCTCTGGTCATCCCATACCCCCACTTCCTGTAGCCTACCATTATGACTGTTGTTTGTTGATTGTCGTTTTGGGACATTAAGTTTTTCACGTTAAGCCCCCCTCCCCCACCCCCTTCTTTCACAAGCAGTGGGGGAGCGCGGGGCACAAAGTAACACTTTTTGGTAGACAAAGGAGGGTTCTCCGCACTTCTGTCGTTTGGCGACAATCCGGTGCAACCAGGCCAGGACAGATATTTTAGAGAGAAGGAGAGACGCCGGTGCAGCTCAGATGTCTTCTTAATTTTCTTTATTCTTTAGTAAAAGGTGCAGAACATTATTAAACTTTAACTAACGTTTCGATGTGTCGATGTTTTTGACTAATGCACATCGAAACGTTAGTCAAAGTTTAATAATGTTCTGCACCTTTTACTAAAGAATAAAGAAAATTAAGAAGACATCTGAGCTGCACCTAACTCTCCTTCTCTAACTTTTTGGCTTTGGCTAAATATTTCTAAAATCATTTGAGTTTCACTAGTCACATGTTTTAACAAGGAACACTTGTTATTGAACTAATAACAGACATGTGTCGAAAATTGACTTTATTTTCCATACGGAGAAATAACATATGCAGAGTCTAACCAAGGTCAATCTTGCCAAAAAAGCCCTAAAACCTGAAAACACATGAGGCAAAAGTGCAAAACATCACAAAACTAACTAAACTAGTACGCATATTTTTGTATTGCAATCATTGTAGCCTACAGTTGTAACAGCGCCTAACAGTCGTTTTACTCCCCGTATGCGCTCATTATAAAGAACGTTTAACGTGTCCCAAAAACAGCTATCAACTAATCACCAAACATCTTATAAACAAGTATTGCCAGGAGCAACACCTTGCAAAAAATGATAACAATAGGCCTAGGCCTTTATATTGCTCTGCTCCTGCCTAGATTCGAACTCAGAACTGCCTGAAAGTTGCAGACCTGTTCTGGAAATACGCGCATTAACCCACTCGACCGCTAGACAACGCTATCTGCTTCGAAGCCTTCTGCTTTGTAGCCTACACTGGTTGCTGTGGCACAGTCTTGAGTTACCGAATTAGTTTTCCTTTGTCAAATGAATGCTGTCATTTTGTTAACATTACTGTTAAGGAGATGCTGTAGGCAAAGGCTATATTTAACATCGTTAGTGTAGTAAAACAAATCAGAACTATTCACGAGGTTTCTGGGCAACATATTTATGTTCTGTTAGCAAGCGAACTTCTCATGACTGCCGACAAAGTAGCCTACTGCCAGCTGACGAAGCTCTCATTTTAAAACATTACTGAGAGACAGGCACTGTACAATCAAGACCTCTTGCCACTGAATCCAAAACTATGTTTAACATTATGTACAAAGCTTATAGGCTACAGTGGACTAGCATGTTGCAGGGGCTGCTAAAAACACAGAGAAACCACTGAAAACTCGGCCAATCACAGCCCTTGCTGTCGAATGCTCCGTCCGGTTCGACCGTGGAACGCCACAGCGGACTATGCTGCCCCCAAGCGGCTGCAGTTGTACTTACATTTCACCCAGCTGCGTGAATCACCTTGATGGTGAATGAAGTGTCAATTCTTAACTGGGACCCACTGTATGTATCTCAATGTACTGTAACAAGCTGTTTTGACACTGAAAGCAGTTTGCAGTAGCCTAAAGTTAATCACAACGTCGTCTATCGTTGAAAAAAAATAGCGAGCGGCCTATGATAACCTAATTAAATGCTCGGCAGGCCGGATTAAAGTGCGTGGCGGGCCGGATCTATGATAAACTAATAAATGCTCGGCGGGCCGGATTAAAGTGCGTAGCGGGCCGTAGTTTGGACACCCCTGCACTAGGGTTAGGTAAGGGTTAGAGTTAGGGTTAGGTGCCTTGAAGTCGACGGTCGCAGCGCTGCCTTGAAGTCGACGGTGGGGGCTTAAAACACCATCGAGTGTAGGCTACAAAACAAGGAAAGATCCACAGTTTGTTGTGATAGAATATTGCTGTAGCAAATTGCTAACTTAATTAACATTGACATGGTGGCATGTGATATGATGCCCTACAAATCTGGTGTTTTTTTATAACTTTCTGTGATTCTGTTCATTATAGAATAAATAGGGATATTAATATTTGACTGAATGATTTGCCAGTTCTCTTTTAAGCATTCATGCTCTTTCTGTGTACTCCTCCCACATGCAGTCTTGACGACTCTAGAGTTTTTTAATAACCTAACTTGACTTTTATGGCCAAAGTTTGGACCCCTCTGGAGCTCATTGCATTTCAGCCTCATCCATTTACGTCTCCTGGCAGAATAATCAGCTTCACGCCTTGGGTATAACCACGCACAGGAAACATTTTACTAAACAAAGTCTCCCACCCTGGATTGTGGAGGTGATCTGTTCTGCTTATTCTAGCAAAGGCTTGGTGGCTCCTGCTGGTTTATATGGGCACTCTATGAGGGGTCTAATAACTGGTGCGCCTATGGAGGTTGTGTGAAGGATAGTCGGCTGGTTATCCTATCACATGTTCATTAGATTTTACAGAATGGATGTCACAGCATCACCTGTAGCCATCATCTACACTGTGCTCAGTGTAGGAGTGTCAGGACCCCCTTAGTCCTCAGTCCTTAACTGTTAGGTTTGCTGTGGGTATTGGAGATGAGCTCTATGCAATACAGGAATTAGGATATCCCCTAGTGAGACACTGAAACCAATCTTTCAAAGAGAACTTTAGGTTACCTGTGTAGCCCCAGTTCTCTGATTGCATGAGTGAGGTTTCTCACTAGCATACCCTCCTTGCTGTGTGAAGCGAGAAAGAGGTGGGCTTGTTTTGAATAACCCAATGTGTCACCCTTTTTATTAAGCGTGATGGGGTCTGCCCTCAGACACAAGGGCTGGCGTAATGGTTTAAGGCTTCTGAAGAATATGTGGAGGGGGCACATCCCGTAGTGAGACACTTCACTCATGCCATAATGAGGGTTACGCAAATTACTTGAAGTTATTTGACTATTCATGCACATCCCTAAGTGGTACATTGTATCTTATGTAATCAGCAGTGAACACATGAAATGTGTACTCATGACTGTCAAACCCTGTGCCTGGCATAGCTTATTTTGATGATGTTCTATATTGCCATTCTTCTGCTGTGGTTGTTTCTTTGTTGTAAACATTCCTTTTATCGTTCAGAGGAAAAAGGAAGATGAGGTGGATGTCAAACGGAGAAAGGAAGGAGTGAACCTCGTTATCCCCTGCGCTCCCTCAGCAGACAATTCCAATTTATCAGCAGATGGAGATGACTCCTTCATGAGCTTGGATATGGACTCAGCAATGCCTAGCCCTTTTAGCGAGGTAAGGATGACTGGGGGTATATATATATATAAATGTATATAGAATGAAGCACACTGCATTGAAACTGATCACTTTGTAATATCCTAAAGTGTGCTTTAGTAATTTGTAATTATTTTGAGAGCACCAATAGTGAATTTAACCATATTATCAAAATATTGCATTGATTTGGAAAAGATCAAGGTAATACAAGGTAATACATAGACTGTAAAAAATATAGTTGTATTCTCAGTGGTTGACATCACTCTCACTCCATTCACCCCACTGTTTCACATTGACATCAGTCTGGTGCCACACCTACCCCCAGTTTGAATGCATTGCTCTGTCTCTAGATCTCGTTGAGCAGTGAGTTGCAGCCGGGCTCCATTGCTCCAGATGAGAGCAGCAACGATATGCTGGTGATTGTGGATGAACCAGTGTCCTCTGCACCACAGTCCCGTGCCACAAATTCGCCTGCCTCAGTCACTGGCACAGATAACATAAACGGTTTGTGTCAAGCACATACATATTTGGGGAAGGGTTGCTGTGGTTGCTATCCCTGCCAGTTCAATTTATTTAGAGATGTATATTATTATGATGTCCATGTACAAATAGTGTACATATATAATACATTGAGAAATACATAAGAAATATAACGGACAGAGGGCATTCAATGCTCCACCACAGTCGGATGCAGTGAGGATTCTCTCTATTAATACGTTGTCATTCTTGTCCACCAGTGCCAAACACACACACATGTCGGCTCGGGCCACTCACTTGGTTCTTGCGGACTGGATGTGGCCCGCGGCCCGCCTTTTGGGCAACTCTGATGTAGCCAATCTATTAGCAGAAATGGAATATAGCATTCAAAATGGTGTATACCAATCTGTAAATGTGTCTCATTGGCTTAGAAACATGTTTGAGTGCCATAGCAATAATGAGAGATGGATCATTCTATGATCATTATAAATTGAAATATGAATGGGTTTTCCCCATTAACATTCCCCACAACTTTTTTTTATCAGCTGTATGTAAAAAGGGTTTCTGACATTATGAATATGACAAAGGAACTGTGGTTCAAACAGGTCATTTGTGTGTGTCTGTCTCATCTTGAAACACTCAAATTGTAACTTTGTCTTTAAGTTGTAACAAAAAAATTGTAACAAAATTGCAAATTGTCTTTAAATTATGGTGTTACATCACAGACTTTTACACTGTCATATGTTGGTTTGCAGGAGTTTCATCTCAGGAGATGTCCAATCCAGGCAAGGGGAAAGGTGGCCGGAGTCGTGGGCGGCCAAAAGGGTCAGGGGGGGTGGGGAAATCCTCTGTGAAAGGCCGAGGACGCAAATCAACAGCTGGCAGTGCAGCAGCAATGGCAGGTGCTATGGCAGGAGCAGCAGCGGCTTCAGCAGCTGCATATGCTGCATATGGGTTTAGTGTTTCCAAAGGTGAGCTATACCTATCCAGAAAAAACATATGAAGATTTCAGATGCAAAAGACTCCGTCAAAAATGAAATAACGATAGTGTGTGAATGCTCTACGTTTATATTAGTATACATTAATCAAATAATTTAGCTTCAAAACCTGCTAAATACCACTCTGTAACCTATAGGAGCCTGATAAAACATGCTCATTTAACCCATTTACTTCTAAAATGCCTGCTAAAAACGCCTATAGAATCCTACGGCATTCTATAACCTTATTTCCTGAGGGTTTTCTGAAAACATACTAAAAATTGTCAACGTCTACCAACATTTAATATCTAAGCCTCTGTAGCACCTAGAAACATGAAATAAAAAGCATCCAGTGAGAGGGTCAATGTTGCGCTACGCAGCATCCAGCGGGAGGGTCAATGTTGCGTCATGCAGCATCCAGCGCGAATGGGTTAAAACAAAAGTGGTCAGACGGATTTGCGGATTTCATATCTTTTTGTAGGGGCTATGTGAGAGAAATTAATGTGATGGTGCGTGGTACTGTGCTACACTCTGGGAGCATGTTCATGAGCATTTTAATAAGTTGGTATGGAGGGTAGCCTGCTGTTTTCCTTGGCCGTTTTCTTTTTTGTAAATCTATTTTGACCTCTGCTCACCAGGTGTTACCTCATCAGGCCCTCTACAGCCCTCATTGACCAGGACTTCAGCCATGCCATGCACTGCTACAAGTAATGCCTCCTCTGCTGTTACCAAGACTGGCACAATTTCTCTTGGCCCACAGCATGTATCACACAGTAGCTCCCATATCCATCACAACTCTGCCAAGAAAGGTAAAGGGGCCAGTGGCTCGTCTCAACAATAGGCAGAGCAAGAAGAAATGCAGTGGACTGCAACTAAGGTTACCTGTTAATATGATTTTTTCAGATGTCTATATCGGAAAGTTGACTCATCTGTTCTTGGAAAAATTGTTAAGAGATTATCAAAAACCAGATTCACTCTTCTCAGCAAAGCTTGTCCACTTGGGTGGGTGGACCCAAAACACCAGCTCAACTCTGAGGGCTATATTTAGTATCACAACACCGCTGCTTATATTTCTCTATTCGTGTAAAATATTCAAAATGTTCAGATATGCATGCAATGCAGGACCAATCAGGACTCAAAGAAAGAGAATCAATGCAGAGCAATTTGGCATAAGAAATGCACTACTCAAAACATTACGTTTTTATAGAACATGTTGAATATTTGGTTGATGTAAAATGAACACCAGCTCAAAATGTTTTAGAAAAGGGCTTGGTTGTAATATGACCATAAAAACAGTTTTAAGGTGTCCCTATAATAGGTCTGTTGTTTCTTTTCCTCAGCCATTTAAATATTTATCCTTCTTTAAATGATCACTTACGAACTCTGGTGCATCTGTAACTTATATTTCTTCCTGTTTCAATTCCTTTTTCCAGTTCATGTTTCATTTAAACTTATTTTAACTGAACTTTTGTCAGGTGTATTAAAAATGGAATGTCCTGTCTGTCTTCCCCATACATTTCCTGAATCAATGCATTCAATGATACTCATTAAAGCCCTGAAAAAGAAGACTGATCAGGAAAGACTGCTTTTACAGCCCTTCATTGTGAAGATCAAATGTGTTGTGATACCAGCATCAAATATTTAAGTACTAAACAACTGTTTCTGCAAATCCAGAATTAAAATAATTTTATAGGATTAAAACAAATGCAGGAAAAATGTTAATAGCTGCTTGATCAGTTATTTAACTGATTGTAATAACTTAACTTGATGTACAATGTATGATATGTTTATTGTTAAATTATGAATATAATTGCATTGAAACCATGTTATTTTAAAATGTGTGATTATTTGAGTTTTTCTGAAATTTCCAGGAACATTTTTCCACGTCACCTTATTGTGTATTATTATGTAAAAGGTGCTAGTTAAAAGTGCTCCGTTCACTGGCAGTATTTTTTATGACTTTAAAAACTGCACCCGTCCTATTACTTTATTTGTACGAGAGACTTTTTTTTTTTTTTTACCAAAACCCATCTTTATCAGCCTGATCAAATCAAATATGCTGCAGAAGGTTTAGGCAAAGAAGTTTAAATTAGCTTCAAATAGTTAATCATTTGTATTGTAGAGATGTATGCCACTACACAAGATTACACTGTTAACCCTACATGTGTGTTTTTTTTCCCCCCTCTGCATTGAGTTATAGCTGAAGTTGTTTTACTGAAACCCTGGCTCAGACTTGTAATTTGATATTAAACTTGCACATCTGAGACCACTAGGATGTTGAGCTCTTGACATAACTGTCCATTTGAACCTACAGTATGCAGATTGTAAAATACAGTAATTTTGTGTTGACGAGAATGTAATGTTCAATATTCTTGTATGTTTTTCAGTCTTGCTGAAGGATGCCCTCCCCATTCCAATACAATAGGCACAATCACTACACAAAAGATAATTCATGCCTTAATTTTTATTTTGGCTGCACAAGTGTTTTACTGAGCAATAGTTTCTTTTCAACTCATAATGAAAAAAAAAAAAAAAAAAAGTTCACAGGACCAGTTTTGACCAAGTTAAACATTCCTTAATCAGATCCACACAACAGCAGTGGCATACACTTGCAGCTCTTATTTAATACACAACATCAAAGACTTCCCTTTGTTCTCCCTTTGTGTTCTCCGGTGGAAAAGCGCACACAGGGTACATACAAGCACCAAGTCATATTACACACACCCTACACAGAACGGATTTACAAGTGTTGAACAGCCACAGCATTTAAGCTTACAGAACAGATACAGACTTTTTGGATGCCAATAATATAGGCACAAGGGTTAGGGCAGCTGCCTCTATAGAGAACAGATGGGTGTCCTCTACATCTGGACAGGTGATCCTCATGAACTCGGCCAGGCGAAGCAGGTACTCGATGTTGTGCCCCGAGTTGCCTTTGCAAACAATTATCTGGGCTGCAATTTCCTCTGGACTTGCTGGTCCCAGGTACATTGGATTTTCAGGGGTGGCAATGTAAACCACAGCTGGAACAGGTAATTGATTTTGGCCATGAGGGAAAAATTCCACCAACTTGGTAATGTACCCGCCCCGCACAGACTCCCTCATGTTCAGGTACTTCAGACACTCCTCCATTTGTGTGCCAATGACCTCAAAAGCTGTGCCCCATGTGCACGCCTAAAGAGAAAAAGCAACATTAGTTTAAACACTAAAGCCAAATGTGACTTCCACTTAAATGAAAATGATTTCAGAATTGATCTATCGATTGTCTATGGGAAATAACATGGCGTTTTGAAATATCATACCGGTAAAACATCTGTAGGTAGCGAAGTAGAAAAAGCTGGTGGGCAGATTGGCCAATCTGCCCAGCAGCTTTTTCTACTTTGTCACCTACAGAGTTTGACAGGTACGATCTTTCAAAACGCCATGTTATTTCCCATAGACATTTGACGACCGAAGGTTGGATGGATACGGAAGTTAGGAGGCGGGACTTATTCTGGAGAGGTCTATGGAAAAGCATAGATAGATAGAAAAACTTACGTCATCATCTTCGATGAGCGTCACAACTCTTCCGGGCTGCGGGAACAGAGAGGGAACAAATCATGCATCACGCCCACAATGTTGCAACCATGAAAATTCAGCTTCATTTCTTTTACTGTATATGTCTTACAATAATTAACCACATATATAACATACTTTACATACCATTTCATCGTCTCCTCGATGGAAGTTGTCTCCATGCCAGAAACGTCTTTTGTAGCCCCTGATGTATCCGACCTTGCTTTTTTTGTACTTGAAGTCTGGCTTCCAGACTAACGAACCATATCCGAAGATCCATAGGCTGTTTTTTCCCAATAAGATGTCTTGGGGTTTCATGGCGGATTATCTAGCTTTGGCGAGAGGTGACGGGTTCCGAAAAAAAGACTTAAACAGAACACTTAGATGGCAGGTTAACTTGCCAGTTTTTGTTTCCTTCGATCGAGAAGAAGAGGTATTGGTTGGCTCACCGCAATACCGCGGACGGTATTAGAGCCCAACTGCTTAGCAGTTGTAAAGATGGAATAGTTTACTTTTTGCCTTGCACTGTGCATGCCGACGCTTATAGTTGCTCCATGCTGTATTAAAAAGACATGTTTCTAACTGAATTTCAAGTCAAAACGAAATAAAACGTCTGTAAACAACCCTATTTCTTCGATCTCATTCGCTAAACCATCAACTGTATAATGTCTATAAAAAAAAACCTGCAACACTGCAGAAAGATAGTTTTACTGGCTTGAATCTTCCTACCACGGCGTGGTTACTTCCCTTAAGTGATAATGACTGAAGAACACTGGCCGTTTATGACAACTTTCAAGACCACACCTTTTTCTATTGCGCCAATTAGATTTCATTAAAGGGGACTAGCAATACTGTTTTGGCGAATCATATTCGGTTGTAGTGTGACGTATGAAGTCCAAGCAACTTTGTCTTTTCATTGGCTTAGATTGCATGGAAAAAATAGCCTCGCACCTACCCGATTGGAGAATGGGTCTATACTGGCCAATCAGCTGTTTTTGTTCACGTCTCCGTCATACTGATTTACATCTGATTATCTGCCGGTTTGGCTGATGCAACCATCTGCAGCATTTCATGCACAGTGAAACAACAGACAAGATTACATCAGGCTGTGAAGGGTAGGCTACTTCAGAGGGAATTATGTTACACAGCCAAGCATGTTCTTCCTTGAATAATTAATATTATTGAAATAAAAGTGTTGGCCTATAATATGAATATATGAAAATGTGTTATCTTCCCCAGATAGAAAAAATATGCCTACGGTTGAATAAACATTCTACTTCACTGAATCAAGTCCTTGACATATCAGCTTGCACCCTCAGCACTGAAAATCTACAGGATTTCAATGGTATTTCCACCTATTTTAAATCACAGCAAACCACTAGGCTATTGATATTGAACAATTTTGGGAAAATCTATACAGCCAGGATAAATGCAATTAAAGATGCTCTAAGCCAGTGGTAATGGGGGTATGTGAAAGCACTCCAGGGGGTACGTGAGATTTTAACCCTTAGAAGCCAATTGATGCAAAGTGCGTCAAAAAACACACTTGCTGTGGTGAGATACATGTCAAAATATAAGATTTTTTATAATACGGTTTTTATATTTTAATTCTTTAAAAATCAAAATAAAATCAGTGTTAGTACTAGATGAAATGACAGATCTGGATAGCCTAGACTCTGCCGGGAAAAAAAACAATATATAATGTAACGATTTGATAACGACACACACAGTTGTCCAATCCAAAGGTTTATTAGCTGAGAACGAGAGCAGTAGGCATGGGCCAAATGATTCTATTCCGGGAATCAGTTCTTTCAGTTCCCTTCACCTTTACAAATCGTTCGTTTGATTCGTTCTTTCAGTTCCTTCAGTTCCCTAAGTCAAAATATGCTTTAGAACACCGTCTCGGTTGTCTTAAGTCAAATATCCTTTAGAACGCCGTATCTGGTTGTCATATGGTCTGTTACATCATTTATGTAAATATCAAGCATAATATTAAGCACATACGTGCCTTTTTTCATAAATATACTGAATGGAATGCAGTAAGAATCAAATGGCGTCATCCAAGTTCTAGCGCTGGCAGGCAGGCATGTAAGTAAAGCCAGGCCTATCATTTGTTTACCCATGGCAACGTGGTTGCTACCTGCTGTAGTACTCTCATTCACGTTTTAGACTCAATTGCGATATATGGTCGAGGGAGATGAAGCTCTATTTGTTAGTATCTTTTATTACATGACCATATTTTTGTATGTTAAAAAATAACCAGTTCTCTTGTTTTGGGAATCAGTTCTCGTCGTTCACCTTCGGGATTCGTTCTTTCTGACCGAATTAGTCGCGAACTGCCCATGCCTAGAGAGCAGAGACACAGAACACAATACACATGGAGCAGGTCAAGTACACACGCACACTACACATACAGGGGAGGACGCAGCACACAAAAAGGATCACACACGAGGGAGAACTAAAAGGGAAACATGTTACAACAAAGACGCTAACATTATACTCAAAACTAAGGAGAAATACAGACATTAAACCCCAAATGTTCACTCCCGCATCCCAGCATGCCCTGCGTGGGAGAACGCTACGCAATGTCTTGTGCGCTGACGTTACACAGCTCCCCCAACAAGCCATTGCCGTCCTCGGCAATGACCACGAGGTAGCCTCATGTTAACGTCGGCGCGCGTTGCCCGCCACTCAGTCCAGTGCGACAGTACCGCCAACTCACGTGGGGTGCACGCCGCAGGAACTCACTCAACGTTTCGTTTACACGGCGACCCCGCCATCGAGGCTTGAAGACGCTAAAATCTGAAGACTCCTAATAGAGTGTAGAGTTTTAAAGACAACACGGGTTGCGTCTCCGTCTAAACGGCTAAACCAAAGATCCTTGATTACCTCTCTAGCTAAACTGTCAAATTAGAATGTCTGCGCGTGACGTACCAGGGTTCTATCACACCACCACCCAGCGGTCTGGAATGCATATCCAATCGAATATCACATACTCTTGCGTCTTCATATAAACAAAGATTTCCCCCTGAGAATGCTTTCGTAAACGCCGAATAAAAAAAATGAAGACGAGACGCCACTTCTGCGTCTTCTCTTTTCATCGTCACCGTAACAACGTAGCCTGAATTCAGAAAGTTGGATGCTTCACTGCTTCTGTCTGGCATCCAGGCTGACCTCTTCCCAAGTTCCAGAGGGAAGACAGTACTGGAAGAAAAAAACAGACCTTTTTAGATTTTTTAGAAATCACAAGATACTGACAAGTGGAATTTGTAGAATATTGTAATGTTTCACACAAATGGTAATCTTGCTGTTTATTCTAATGAACAGATTAGCAACAAGTTTAGCAACAAGTTCTAGCATTTTCTTCGTTTTCATTTTATTTGCCTAAGCCTTATTTATTCTCAACCCAACGTCCTATGACCAGCCTTATGGCAACAAATATTTTCCTTGTTTTATTTGGCTAGGCCTTATTCATTTTTAACAAATATTGTGCTCAACAGTGAGCTCATGATGAGAAGGCTATATTCCAATGCACAGAAAACCGTCCGTGTTGTGTTCCTGCAAATTAGTCAAATGTCAGCTTTAAAAAATGACAATAATTGCACCAAACTCGAAGTTAAAAATCGCACACAAACAAACCCAAGTGTCAATTTGCCAGTAGCCTAGGCCATGGACAAAAGTGTCTATGTGCGTCATGCAACGTAAGTCGTGTCCAAAAGTGCCTTCTAAAAGTGATAGTACCGGTCCTTGATTGTGATTGGCTGAATCGCGTTCGATGCCGTTGTAAAATCCAGCATAAACATACACCTTGACCGTATTTCGTTTACTGCGCTACTACCCTGGAGAACTACCTCCAGAGTTCTCGCGAGAGCACAATAGAATTGAGACACTCTGGCAAAGAGCAATGATGAGCAAAGAGCAATGATGCACGTTACTTTTTCCCCTTGCATTCCGGGGAACCAAGCTAAACTGATGAAGACAACTCTGCAACGTTGGAGGACAGTACATATTGGTCGTAGTGTTAGCCAATTGTGTCGAAGTCCGAAATCATTCAGAGTAAACATGGTATAGTGTTATCCAATTGGGTGCAGTGAGATTTTTAAATGCATGCTTGTTGCCACCCCTCAAGTTGGGCCATTACATTGCTCTTTGCCAGACCCTTAATCTTTCTAGATTATCAGGGTCTGGATTTTCCAGGCTACTGCACTACCATAACTTGATACAAAAGTTAAAGTAGCTGTGTCTCGATGTTGCTTGGCAACAATTTAGATAGAGGAAATATATTTCTTGGCGGAAGAATGATTATCTAGGAATAACTCTTTATATTTCTAGTTGCTGTGCCTTTACTTTATGAAACTTTGTCAGGTATTTATAGTAACAGTTTTAGAAAAGCAATAAGCCACTCGAGTCCGTAGATTACTACGGAAGCGTACTAGGGCCACAAGAAGAGAAAATATTTTTGAAAATTCCGAGATAAAAGTCAAAATTTTCGAGAATCAAAGTCAAAATTTTCGAGAAACAAAGTCAGAAATAATTTCTGAGATTAAAGTCAGAATTTCTGACTTTAAAGTCAAAATTTCTGATTTTAATCTCAGAAATTATTTCTGACTTTGTTTCTCGAAAATTTTGACTTTTATCTCGAAGATTTTGACTTTTCTTCTCAGAAATTCTGACTTTTTTTCTCAGAAATTCTGACTTTAATCTCAGAAAATATTTCTGACTTTGTTTCTTGAAAATTTTGACTTTTATCTCGAAAATTTTGACTTTTATCTCAGAATTTTCAAAAATATTTTCTCTTCATTTGGCCCTAATACGCTTCCGTAGATTACACTGATTCTACAACAGCTAAGGTTTTTTTTTTTTTTTTAACAACGGCCTTAGCTGTTGTAGAATCAGTGTAACCTACAGCCTCTCGGGGCTTATTGCTTAAATTGATGGCACAGGCCATGAATAAAACAATTTGTTTACGATGGTCCCAGTCCGTTGTCATGGTGGTAACGGGATTCTGGCCTCCACACTGGATAATGAGGAGGGGACTACTGGACAAGGGCCTGTGGGACTGGTGACCTCTTGATCACCTGCTGCATGATGAGTTGGGTTGATGAGTTGAAAGGAGCCTTTCATTGAGCTGAGTGCTCTCCCGTTGCCAGTGCGTTGAAAGAAACATGTTGAATCAACATGCCCTCTCACGTGGTGTAAATCCTACCCGCATGAATAGTATAAGGATAAGTATATATACTCTTTTGATCCCGTGAGGGAAATTTGGTCTCTGCATTTATCCCAATCCGTGAATTAGTGAGACACACACAGCACACAGTGAACACACAGTGAGGTGAAGCACACACTAATCCCGGCGCAGTGAGCTGCCTGCAACAACAGCGGTGCTTGGGGAGCAGTGAGGGGTTAGGTGCCTTGCTCAAGGGCACTTCAGCCGTGCCTACTGGTCGGGGTTCAAACCGGCAACCCTCCGGTTACAAGTCCGAAGCGCTAACCAGTACGCCACGGCATCACTTCGTTGAGCTCATTTGATGTCCGCTGAAAATACTTGGAGGGGAGTAGTGTAAAAGCCGCCTAAGTCGGGTTCCAAAGTTCCAAATGTCGGGATATGTTGTTTAGATATATGGACTAATGTCTTTATATGCGCAGAACATGCGGACTTACATTTATATGAAAGCAGCTTATGTCCACACCAACTCTTTCCATTGGTGCCCTGACAAAGAACTGCTGGAGCTGGGCATGGGACTGTTAAGGAGGCCTAACTTAGCTTTGCAGCCATCACACCATCTGCAGAAATCTTCTATGTACTTCCTGAACTGCCCCCTGTAGAAGCCCTGCCATATAGGTGATGGAGTAGCCAACTCCCCTTCAGCACGGTTGTTCTCTCGGCTCTGGGGACCAGCTGCCATCTCAGCTATCCTGTTGTTGGGTCTTTCCAGGGCATCCGTAGAGCCTGGAACTTTGCCCACAGCCCCTTTCTCGTTTACATGCACCCTAATAATCTGATCATTATCTGATTTCGGGACAGTATAATGCCACCATTATTGGATTATGAGAAATTAGATTAACACACCTAGATTTTTCCCCACTAGTCCGAGTTCTTTGTTGCGGATTGATTTTGTTCTTTTACATCTGCGCATACATGTAAAATTCATTGAAAACGGATGTGATATATTAGTAAAAACGCGACCGGCAGCAGACAACAACAAACATGGTGTGCAGCAGTCATTGAGCAAAAGTCACATCTGGAGTGAAGAGGAAACCAATTTTATAAGAAGATGAACACCTTTAAAGCCACCCTTAGTAAGATTCAGGGGCGGAGCTTGAGGGGGTGCGGCGGCACGCCCCCGGCCCGGGACCCACAGGGGCGCGGTGCAAGGGCGCCCCTCCCCCACCTCCGGGTAAGGTGGGACGGGCCTCTCCCACGGCACAAGGCCGGAGGAGCTAAGATCATGCAAACGGTCTCTTTTCAATCATTTTCATCAGAGTGGGACGTATTAGGCTTATAGGTTTCCCCAGTCAGGACGAGTTATGACTCACGGTTGCTGAAAAGATTTGAAATTTACTTTGATGATTTAGTAGGTGTAAAATATTGAATAAAATGTTCTGCTGTATGACTGGCTTTATTTTAACTCTCATATTGAACTTTACGACGTGCAAATTTACAAAATTGGATCAACGATATTGTCTCCTACAGGCGACAATGAGAGAACACTTACACTTACATGATTTTGGTTTCGATTTTCTAATTGGAGTAAGTCTTTGTGACAACACGTCATGATACATTTGATAATGTTTGATCGTTGTTTTGGTATGAAGCATCTTTTACGTAGCTTAATGAATGCGCTCTAGAAAGTGCGAAGTAGCCTAACCTAGGCTATGCGCTCTGTGTCTGAGCTGTCTGTGCACGTCCGCAATTGATTACGTTCCTCAAATGGAGAACACATCAATCCCATGGTATTTTTTGCCCTAAAATGCATGAAACATGCAAGTTCAAAATCCCGCCGGTAGCCACGTTACATCTCTGTTTCATATTTGCCTAGGCTACTAGCCTACAATAAATAAATTGAACGAACTCAACTGACAACATGTATATCTACTGATTTGGTCATTGAGACTACAGAATACAGTACAACAAACTTTCTGAAGTGTATTTTTGTATTCCGGGGTACAGTAGCCTAATTGCCTAATGTCTTGACAATAGTTTTTCTTACCGGCTTGCTGTTTAAACTGACTGCGCCGCTCTAAACTTTCCTGCCAGGTTTATGACGTAAACCGCTACATCTCGGCTCTGGCATTGCCTAAACTCATCATGTGGGAAATCAGATTATCTGTCAATATTGGGCTTTGAACGTAAGGGATATTTGCTCAGTAATAGTAGGCTACATTTTGTAACATTTATAGAGAAACCGAGGGGAGGTTAAATTAGAAATTAGAATCGTTGGAAATTTAAAACACATACAACAAAAGATTCAGGGCTTTTGAAAAGAGATTAGGGGCTTGAGCCCCCGAAGCCACCCCCTCGCTCCACCAATGTCAACCACCCAGCAGTAACTTCTGCATTCAGTGAGATTTGCACCGCCCTGATTTTAATTTTGACTCTTCCCGTCACCGTTTCAAACTCTGAGCGCTCATTCTCCAAGTTAAAGATCATTAAAAAACACTTGAGTAGCACAGTGGGACAGGAGAGACTGAGTGGACTTGCCATTTTGTCCATAGAGAATGAGGGAGCAAAGAAAATGGACATACACAGAGCATCGTGGACGAGTTTGCGGAGCGCAAGGCTCGTTGTATGCTGCGTATTATTGTTGTTTTATTATTAGGGGTCATGTAGCCTAATGTTTTTGTTGTTGTTCTCTTGGTTACACTTCATGTACGTTCGATGGACTTCAAAATTACATAGTTGCTCTCCGTGGCGCTGACGCTAGTAAGACCCACTGTTGCGGGCATGTGTATGTGTATGTTGTGCATGTGTATGTAAATTATGTTATGATGAGATTAATAAAGGGCCCGTTCATGTGCCCCGCCCCCGGCCCGGCTCTGACTTGTTCCGCCACTGGTAAGATTAGCTAGTTCCGCCTCTGCTGGTGAAGTTGTGCACTATGGACTGTGGAAAAAAGTAACGATAAAGCACATGGATTTGTTTACAAGCTAGCAAAACGGTTAGCGCAAGTTCGGCATAACAATGTGGATGTTACAAGGTAAGAACACAATTTAAAATTAGTTTATTGTTTCTCACTTCTTTTACCGGGATGGTAGTCCCAATGTTGCAAGGTTGTTTTTTTTGCCTGGGAACGCTAGGGGGAGCGGGGAAAGTCACCATTTTCACAGGAACAGGTAATTTAACCATCCAAATGATTTCTAAACGGGTTTATTAAGTTGAAAGTAGATGCCCTTTACTCCATCTCCTCGACAGGAGGAAATATACCAAATGTTTTGAAAATAACAGAAAGTTTGAGTTTAACAGTATGTCATGTACTTTGAGAGAAACGCGACAGCACAGCAGAAATTGAAATAAAAATGCTCGCGTTAGCAACTCATTCGTACATGTTGTATGGATGGGCATACGATGATTTACGAGTCAAATGGAATACCCGGAGACAAGTGAAGTCAATTAGACCCCGTTCACGCTGCAAGTCTTAATGCTCAATTCAGATTTTTTTGCTCAGATCCGATTTTTTTGTTCGGCTGTTCACATTACCTTTTAAAAATGTGGCCTATATCAGATTCCAGTGTGAACCGTTTGCGGTTTCGAACTGACCTGCAGCATGCACAAAATAACAATGACATCAACTCCCGCGTCGCATAATTTTGTGACAATGTCGATGGTTGTTCACATTTGGTTGTTCACACTGTGGCCACATTGAAAAAAATCAGACCTGGGTCTGATTCAGGACCACATATGGAAGTGGTCTAAATCTGATTTGAAAAAATCAGATCTGGGCAAGATTTGAGCGTTCACACTACTTCTGAAGAAGTCTGACCTGGTCACTTTAAACATGGTTCAGTGGAATACCTGTTGGTCTCGCGTGCAAGCAGATTCCTTCAAATGCGCAGGTGACCGTCAAAATACTGATGCGGTGTTTGAAGTCGCACTGTAGTACACACCCACGACTGATTAAGAAACATAAGAACCGCATTTTTGCACCAGGCGCCCGGCGTTTGATAACAAAACCACCCCCAATGAGGACTGGACAAACCCCTACATTTATGTAAGCTATTTGCCAGTAACTATGTGTTTTAGATCACTAAGATACACTAAAAATAAATGCTTGTTTAACCAGCAGAGTCATACACTCACTCGTTTAACTCCCCGGATGTGACCATTATCCATCACCAGCTAATGTAGCTTCAAACTCCCCTCTGTATTGAACAAGGGTTATGAAATGGAGGAAGGAAATCGAATCAGCACATTTATTGGACAGTGGAGACGACGCAATTGTGAATTTCCAGAGTGTGTTACTCCACAATCGACTCCTACGGACTTTCCCCTGAAGATGGCAGCAAAGATGGCAACATTTCCGGAAAGGTACTGGCTTGATGAAATTCATTCTGGACTCTCTATCCGACCACATAAAGACCTCGGGATACTTCGGTTTGGCTTTAGGGACCCTCTACTCACTACTAAGTGTAATGTTGTTTGGAACTGTAGAAGAGGTATAAAAATAGTGTTTTGTAGCGGCGAAATGACATGCCCGCGTCACTTCCAGGCTAACGAGTTTTGACTAAAAACGGTAACATCGAACTTTCTCAAAACACATCCGAATGACATGATTTGGATGTCAACTCAACGTATGTACTCCTAATCATCCGTAAATTTATCTAAAGTGCATTTTACTCCGGATAATTCCTTTAACACCAAATTGTTCAAATTTAAAGATGTTCACCACAGACATTTGCCACTGTTTGCCAAATTTGAACGCACCTCTACATAGTGTACCTTTAAGAAGGGTTTAATTTAATGTATTGCTCTCTCTGAAAGAATAGTTGTGTTTGTTAACTGAATGGACACAGCTACTCACTAAATTGTAAATTATTTAATATTTTTTTGTAGTAAAATCATCCCAGAAAATGACTGTGCCGAGGAGGCCCACACTCAGACTCCTTGCTCTTTTGCCAGCCAGGGGACATGACATAACTAGCCAGATAGATTAAGCAGATGCTACTTTACTTTTTATATGCATAATACCACTTGTCTTATCCTTTTACTGACCTCTGAATGAATGATGGTAGTTAATACCTTTAATTTGTTTGTTATTTCTGTATGGCGGGCATCTTCATCAGACACCAAATTGCCATCCACATCGGTTGACACCATATCCAAAATTGCCTTGTCTTGGCAAAGCGAAGCTGCCGACCAACCAACTTGATCCCGAGGCTAACAAGAAGGCTAGAGTTACTCAGGCTCTACTGGACCACTCAAGTAGCGATTCTTTTAAGATGCAAAATTGCCGAGTGCATCAGGAATGAGACTATGCTGACAAGAACTTTGTCCTTATAGGGCACTACTGACATATTACTGCACACAGTCAGGCCTGTCAGACTCTTTGTTGAGTCCTCTGAACACCATAACCATTCTGATCCCTCATCTGTGAGACAATTTCACCCTTATGTGACTGAAATCATTAACAGCGTCCTTCGGGAGATCAGACTTGACTTATGAAGTGCCCTGTAGTGCTGAGATGGGCTTTATTGCACAAATGATCTGAGTGGCCAATCCTGAATTCATCTGCCCCTATAAGCTTTGCTCCCCTGCCTAGATTAAATGCATGTTTTATTACGTGTTAATAAAGATTGTATTTTTTTTAATAAAATTTACTTTGTGTTGTGGTGTGTGTGACTGGGATTATTTTGGTACTCAAGGTCATTGGCACTTGGCTGGTGATACTAGCTTTCATTTGACACCAAGATTATTCTTCTATCCAAAGTGGTTAGAAAAGGTTACGGACACTTTTATTGTCAGTATGCGTTTTGGGTAGCCAAAGGTCCTTTTGGAAATTCCAAAAGGACATTGAGCAAAACGCATGGGTATGTCCACACAAATACATGTAGAGAACTCATCTTTCATTCTATAGCCAAATTTGACTTACAGCTTCACCTGGTTCTAGGCCTCAGCTGTGTTTCAAAGGCAGAATAAGTAACCTAGAGGGCTAAAATGTGGTCAGTTCCAGAGATGTACACAACCTGCTGAACGAAAAACAACATTCTACCCTTTGTAACCCTTTGCCAGTACATCACACAGTCATTCTGACTGTTTTAAAAAATTCTGAGGAATCAGACTGAAACACTTGCATATCAAGAATCATGGAAGTGTTTTTGAATCGCATCTTATCAGAATCACACATGAAAGTATTGCTTCGAGTCCATCAGGTGATGAGGCAAGAACCTCAAAGTTGCAAAGACATGTTCAAAGTGACAACACCTCTGATTCGGAATCATACTGTTCAGAAGAAAATTCCATGAATTATGTCACATCACAGGAGTCAACTTCAAATGTATCTTTGAATTGTCCCCAGCTGTTCAAAGTCAGGTTGAGCCCAAGGATGAGGCTATTAATGCTCCCATTGTGAAGAAAGAGGACATTGCATGGGAACCACTGGACCAAAAGCGGCCATTTGAGGTTGCAAACAAAACCAAAAACATTGAGGCAAAGATTTCTTGATATTTATCCGACTATGGCAGGTGCTAGTAGTGCTCTCAGTGCAGATTCAGACCTCCATAGGGCCCTATAAGCAAAATCCTGCTAAAGGGGCCCTTCTTGCTGAACTCTGAGGGCTACATTTTTTTCACTAGAATCCATTTCTGCTTGGGACATTTTTGTATCACGCATAGTTAATGAGATTATTTGCATGTTGGAGTAAAGTAGCAGATAACTATCTCAGACATTTGATCATTTGACTGTAGGTAGACAGTCATGTCTTCTGGCCTCAACATGTTCAAATTTAATCAAAGAATTATGCAAAATAGTTTTTTTTATGTATTAGGCCTACAGATAGAGTATGGAAATGAGAAAAATCTACAGACAGGTTGGTGCTTGATTTTATACACCTGCTAAGGGAAGGGACCTAATGAAACCTTTGCTTAATGTGAATGATGGGGAGTTCGCACATTAATGATTTTGCACCCTCTTTCCACGGCCCTTACCATGACGATTCTGACATAAAAGTGATAAAGAATCCAGTTGATGGAAATCCATCGTGGCAACCGAACCCTAATCCTTGATATGAAGTTTGGTTGGTCGGTCGATGGGTCATTGAATTTTTGGAAGAAATCATGCGCCATCATGTGCTGCTAGGCTACAACTGTTAGGGTCTGTCTGGCCACCAGCGTTCTCTTCGTCCTCCCGTTGTGACGTCCTGCAGCGTGTACAGGTAGGCTGGTTATGGTTATGTACATGACCTAATCTCTCATTTAAAGGTGAATTGTTTTTGACGCTTGATGCATGTCTACACGGTTTAGCTAACTTCATTTGCTATGCATTCATTTGTTTAACTGCAATTTTTTGAATAGGCCTACTAGCCATGGTGTGTAGGCTAGTGGTTCTTGCAATATCGCAATTCATCACGGCTCAATTTAGCGCATTAGAAGAAGAAACATATTTCTTTCAATTAGATGCTTACTGGTGAAACATGTCACTGGTTTGAACTATTTGGTAACTTCTACTTCGAACTTTCCTTGTGTGCTTTGGATCATAATGAGTGTGGGTGATCATGCATTTTTAGGCTACTTTACATGGCTCTGAGTCTTACTAAGGGATTCATTGTTTGCATAATCCTTTTGTTTAAAATTGTTGCACAATTTTAAACTTTGTTCTGTATCGTTGCATATAGCGCACTCCAGTCAGTAGGCTAGGCTAGGCGATTGTTCTAGCAGTTAAACACTTGAATTGTAGCCCTCTAAATCGCTAAATTGCGTGAAATATGATCCATGAACATAGGGCCATATTTACCAAGTATGTTTATCTCTTAGATATGTTTAACTTTGCAGATCACATGATCAGATTTAATGTACCAAATTTGGTTGCAGTTCCACCAGAATTCCACTGGGGGCGATCGCTGGTGAGTGCAAAATGAATGGGGGTCTTTGGAGCTGCTAGACAGCTTGTCTCTCACCTGATTGTCGTTGAAAAATCGCAGGGCAAAACCTACAACGATCTGATTAAGGTCACTACCAAACTTTTCTCAGTTGATTCTATAGTACTTTTTCGCGTAAAATCCATTTCTGCTTGGGACATTTTTGTATCACGCATAGTTAATGAGATTATTTGCATGTTGGAGTAAATTAGCAGATATAACTATCTCAGACAATTGACTGTACTGTAGGTAGACACTAGACCAGGGATTCCCAAACTGTGGTACGCGTACCCCTGGTGGTACACAAGCTGCCACTAGGGGGTACTCGAGATGAAAAGGGCAATGGCGGAAAGGAGTTAAAAATGATTAATTAATTAATACTCTAATTATGACCGCCGCTATCGCAGCGGTCATATAATGATTGTCAAAGTTTTTTTTTTTTTTTTTTCCGTCCTTCCTTCCTGAATTTTTGGTCAATGATACGCTGGACACCGAAACACCGGTGCACATGAAATTTGGTGGGTATGTAGCCCCACTAGACTTTTACGGAAATATTTCGTTTTAGTCTCCGGGGCCCTCCCCCCCCGTACTGGGCCCCCGAACCATAAAAAAGCAGTTTTCCTAAATAACTACCTGAACCGTGGCACTGAGGATGAAGAATCTTTTTTATGGTATGTTGGTCTCAAGGGCCCACATCAACCTGGCCCATAATCACTCATTTGTGATTTGCACCCCCCCGGTAAAAAATGAAAATGCAATATTATTCTGCTTTAATCGCCCCTATCTTCAGTTAAGATGTTCAGAACTGCACCAAATTGTATGTGTATGATTGACCTGGCATTCTCTGGGGGTATGCCAAGTTTCGTAGAATTTCATCCATGGGGGGTCTAAAAAAATTAGGTTATGTGTACATTTAGTGACTGTACACTCATTGGCCTGTAGATGGCGGTGCACACATATACACATGCACACACACACAGGCACCCACATACTATCGGTATTAGAACGGCCTAAACATAATTACAAATTCAGTAGGATTAAAAGAAAGCCAAATATTCATCATCATCATCATGGCTGCATTTCCAGTATTGGCGATAAGTAGTCGTTTGTCCACTAGATGGCTCATCGTTACAGTGAGACGTAATTTTGTTGGAAGTTAAAAGTGGGTTAGAAAAACAATGGACGCTTCCTACAAGGACTGTAGTTTACCGCAGAGAATGTCTAATAAGGATAGGACGATGTTCACATGAAATGTAATTCCCATTACTTCTTGAAGCCGAAATAAATCTGAGGATGTTTATCGGACATGCTTGGTTTTTACTGCAGGTACGTTAATCTTATAATATCAATAAGGACCTAGGTAATGTTACCGTTAGCGTTGGTTGAGTGATGGAGGCCAATTTGATTGATTGCATTTGTAGAAAACTATAAATGCAGTTATACCAAGCAAATTTATAGCAGCACTGTATTGTATCTTTCGACTGTCATTGGTTGCACGTGCTACAAAAATCATTCTGTGCAATGGAAGATTTACCAACGTTACATCGGTCTGATACAGTTTTGCCTATACATGCGTGAGACTGAGACGCCTGTTTATTATGACCGCCGCACAGCGAAGTTTAGTCTGATTTTTTTTTTTTTCTTTTTCTTTTTTTCGCATGTCCAAATTTCCGTCAAGGATTCCCGGGACACTGAAAGACCGGCGTACACGAAACTTGGTGGGCATGTAACCCCACATGGATAGCATGGAACCATCGTTTTTTCGTTTTGATTTGTAGCCCCCCCGCTGGACTGGACCCCCGAAAGGAGGGTAGGGCAGATACAGTTTTCTGTGAATATCTCGAGAACCGTAGGGTTTAGGAGGACCATTTTTTTGTATGTTGATCTCAAGGGGCCATGTCAACCCATTCCATAACCACTCATTTCATGTATAGCGCCACCTAGTTAAACACAAAAAAGAAAAAATGAGGTGTTGTAATCGCAGGTATCTGTGACCTAACATAGTCAAAACTGCACGAAATTGGAAGTGTAGGATCATTATGACACCCTCTGAATGCACGCCAAGTTTCGTGGAATTCCGTTCATGGGGGGTCACACAATAAATTAATTTATGTTACTATACACCAACTGGCCTGTAGGCGGCCGGAGACAGTTTTCTGTGAATATCTCAAGAACCGTAGGGCCTAGGAGGTCCACCTTTTTTTGTATGTTGGTCTTAAGGGGCATGTCAACCCATCCCATTACCACTTATTTCATGTATAGCATACGAAGTTAAAATTAAAAAGCAAAAAATTAGGTGTTTTCATCACAATATCTCTGGCTGACATGGTCAAAACTGCACGAAATCGAAAGTGTAGAATCATTATGACACCTTCCGAATGCATGCCAAGTTTTGTGAACTTTCGTTCATGGGGGGCCTTAAAATAAAATTATTTATGTGTACATTTAGTGACTGTACACCAACAAGGATTCCTGGGACACTGAAAGACCGGGGTACACGAAACTTGGTGAAATCTATGAACTAATCATGTTTTGGTACTTGTTGTCTAGCAGATACCAGTGAGTGTGGATAATGCAATTTAGTGAGACAGTTAGAATCATATAGGCCTTTCAGCGTGATTTATTTTTGTGGAAAAAATGTGCTGGACTGGGCGGCGGTCATATTTTGTACCGCTCTGCGGTACATCTAGTTAATTAATATATAATACATAATTTCGAATCGGGTTATAATTATATGGAAACGTGAAATTAAAGGAAATCATTTGTAAACTCTATAATAGGCTATGTTTTCATTTAAAAAAATAAGCTACACACAATTCATGTGATTTCCTGCGGGTAGCCAGAATATCTGGCGCGTTAGTTTCGTTGAAGTATAGGCTAGGTAGAAGGCTGCGTAAACATGAAAAAAAAGGGACACTGTCCAAAAGGACTAATTAAAGCGATGGAAGAAGAGAAGTGAGAGAAACAGAGCAGGAGACAGGTAACGATGGAATGGGATGGGGGGCAGAATGATGAAGGTGGAGATGGAGCGCAGGGGGATAAAAGAAAGAACGAGACAGAGAAGACTGCACAAAGAAAACAAAAGTATGATGAGGCATACAGTATAGTCCTAGGCTTCACGTGGATTGGGAGACAGACTGCCCAAAGCCACAGTGCGTGGTCTGCAGTGAGATGCTACCTAACCATTCTAATGTGGTTCTCCACACTGTTTTTTTTAACGTGAGAGCTCATAGACCAGTTGTACATTTTGATTATGTTATCATGTAGGGCGGCTAATTAAACAACGATGCCTGGAATGCGTCAATAGAATGTGTTACTTTTTTATGTGTTGGATGGTGGGGGTACGCGAGCCGAGTCAGGATGTAGAAGGTGGTCCACGGGGAAAAAAGTTTGGGAACCGCTGCACTAGACAGTCATGTCTTCTGGCCTCAACATGTTCAAATTTAATCAAATAATTAAGCAAAATTGTTTTTATGTAATATTACAGATACAATATGAAATCTAAATGTTTATTGTCAATGAATGAGTTCCTCTTTTGTAATTACATCATATCAAGAAGAATATTGGTATTTTACTAGTCAAGATATGTATTCAGTTCATTATTTTGTGAAAGATATGCGTGCTATTTAATGAACTAATTTGCATATGACAATGGATTTGTGCATTGTGGATTTATGAGAATTCGATCTCTCTAAAGAAACTTAAGTCCATTATGTTTTTTGTTACTTTTCAACATCTTTATACACTAGGCTACTACACTAAAAAAGTCACCAACTCCAATATTTCATCGGACCATCTTTCACATGCATTTCTCTTGGCATTGTTTCGACAAACTTATAGAACTTCACAACCATCAGTGCGTTAGCTTCCCTACAACCGGACATGCTAAACATTCTTCTTACGGGAACCTAACGTTATGTACAACAGGGCTTAAATTTCACTGCGGGATTGCGGGTATTGCGCATAATTTGTTCAAGTCCCGCAACTCTAGCCATCATAATGCGAGAAATTCCCGCATACACTTTTACAGCCTGTCTGATGACGTTAATATAGCCTAATCATTAAGTGGCGTGAATGCGGTGCTATTGACCGGACTGATCAACTACCGAGTTGAATTGAACATAGCCTCATGCAGACGCACACACACACGGAGAGAGAGAGAGAGAGAACCACTTTGCGCTTATGCAAATAGGCTACGCTACCATGGCAAACTTTTACATCTGGAAAGAGCTCCTTGGTAACTATCCTGCTAGCTCAGGTCACGTCAACACTTGATCCCAGAAAGATTGTCTTCGACATGTCAACATTTATTGTATCTAATGACATAGAAAACATAATGATTTGCATACACATACCGCACTATGCACAACTTTTATTCACTAGCGACTACAGCCTAAAACCGTCAGGTTGAAGGGGGGCTAATTACTCCATAGAATTACTCTCAGGAATTTTCTTAAAGTGACAGGCACTCAATTACACCTACTCATCACCAATGTGCACTCAATTGGACCTACACACCACATTAAAGATATGCCTAAGTTTTATAGGTTAAACGTCAATATGAGGCATTCAAATGACTAAATATGTTTAGCTAGTAGTAATTACTAGTAAAATGCTATACTTTAAAAAATGCATTATTAAATAAATACACTCTATATGAATTAAAAAATATATGATAGAAACATATCACATAAGCTATAATTTTCAGTGTGTGTTTGTGTGTGTGGAGAGAGTCAAGCAGAATCTAGGATGTCCACTGTTGTGAATGATCCCACTACAGTATATATTACTGATGACGTCAGGGTGGTGGGGGCCCCAAAATCAAACACTTTTTTAAAAAGTATCAAGTATTGAAATCGCAATTCTTGACTTGGTATCAGAATCGACCCCCTCCCCCAAATTGTGTAAATCCCCTACATGAATAACCTAAGGGGGGAATTCCCCCCCATTTTGAAAAATGAATTTTAAGCCCTGTACAAAGTAGTCGAGTCTTGTTTTGCCTTTTATTGTTTATGTAGATAACATAGAAGCTACAATATCGGCACAGGATATTTGCTATATGAAGTTATGATATTTCAAAAAAATCCTAAAATGAATGGGCTTCTATGGGGGTTAGCAGAGAAGTGGTCCCTCCAGCCTCCATTGATTCTTCTACTTCCGGGAATTCGCCTGCCCCCTTGGCTACAGCACATCTTGTATATACTGAAACTGCAATAATTTTTAACACTTAAAGCCTCGGTTGCTAGGTTACAATAAACAAACTCAAAGATCGTAATTCTTGATTCTTCTTGCTTAGCAAAAAACTGATGGTTTTATTCCTTCACTAAACAAATATTATGGAAATTAAACACCACTTTTCCATCAAAAACCTTGTTGTAAAAGGCATAACTTGTTAGATTTAAGACCTAAGTTCGCTAGCTCTGTGCCTGCCGACCCTGGTCGAGAGATGTGACGCAGGACGTCCCCTGATTGGCTAGTCAGTAGGCGATGCAATGTGTTGATTGGCTCTGCAGAAACTGTCAAGACAGTGCCAAAATTCGCTGATTGGCTCTTCAGAAAAGACGACAAAACACTGCCAAAATTCGTGTCTAAAAAAGTTTTGTAGCTTCGTAGATCCAGTTTGCACACGAAAGATAGATTTCTTCTAGCACTTCTCCTATGCCTGTAGCTATAAAGCTGTTCCACATATTCAAACTAAAACCCTATGGACAAATGTTTTTTCACAAGTGCACAAAATATTTCTGCAGGTACGCATTTTTTTGCACACAGACAAATTAATTCCACAGTTACAAAACGGTTCTACACTTGTGCAAATCATATTCTCGAAGACAAAACTCTATTACACATGTGAATATCTTTTCACGGGCACACAATCTTTATGGCGTTGTTCTGACTCCATAAACCTGTCCATACATAACACAAACATACATACAATGACAAGGGGGTAGACAGGACAGGAAGACAGGAGATTGAGGAAGAATACAGCATAACATGAGGAGAGGGTAGGAGAAAAAAGCAACCCCCAGACTATGCTCCTGTAAGAATGCAGTTTGACACTGTTTTCCTGAAATATTGTAGACCTGCCCTAAAAAAGATGTTTTCTGAATGTTTTTAATTACAGTGCATGAAAATGCACTGTTCTGTTATCCAAAGTCTTCTTCTTATTATTATTATTTTTCCACCAAATGTCTGCGTCTAATTCAGCTTCAACCGTTTAACTCATTGAGTGCCAAAAACGTAATATTACGTTATAAATTACGAAACTAGACACTCTAACACACCTTATATGTGATTTTGGGAACTCTGTGATGAATGGAAATGAAATATATGACGATCGAAAACTCATGAAAACGCACAATCTGGACATTTTATCATAACTCGGTTGCCGCTTTGGGTCGAATCAGTGATGCATGCACGTCAGCTCAAAACCAGGCCATTTTCGTGGGTCTATCACTAGGTGGCAGTCTCGCCAGGTCTCGCTAGGTCACTTCCCGGAAACTTTACAGGCAACTCTTCATATTTCATGAAAGACGTTATATCTCCATTTCTAGAAAAAAAACAGCAATTTTGATGAAAACTAGCCACTGTTTAGCTTGGGATTTCTCAGGAACAGAGGCGTGTAGAAATACACGGTTTGCACCCACTGAGAGCTTAAAGTCTCACCTTTCAAACGAGCCATTGTATGTGTTCATAGCTATAACACAGAATATGCTGTGGCTGTACAAAGGTGCTCACAGAAATCAAATAAATACAGTAAACAAAAATATAAATAAATAATAATAATAAACAGATTATGATATGTAGATAAAAGAACATATGGTTACTGAAACTACTATAGGCCTAGAGAAAGATGTACAGTAAAGTTAAATATGCCAGTTAATATAATGCTGAAAATAAATAGAAATAAGATAAATAAACAAACAAGGAGAAAAAATAATTTACATTATAGGCCAAAGAAAATAGATGGGTCTTTAAATTTTATTTAAAACTACTGATGGTGGGACAGGACTTAATTTCTATAGGGAGATCATTCCAGAGTCTAGGGGCAGCAACAGAAAAAGCCCTATCACCTTTAGTTTTTAGGGTTGTATTTGGGACTGAGAGAAGATGTTGTGAGGAAGACCTCAGTGGCCTAGAAGGACAGTAGGGACTTAAAAGGTCACAGGTATTCTGTGGTGCCATTCCATTTAGAATGAATTCTGTATTTGACAGGTAACCAGTGGAGTTGGGCCAGCACAGGACTTATGTGCATGTTTCTTAGTTCCAGTAAGAAGCCTAGATGCAGCATTTTGGAATTGAAGTCTAGCAAGGGTAGATTGGTTCAGACCTAAATACAGAGAGTTACAATAGTCCAGCCTAGATGTAACAAAAGCATGGATTATAATTTCTAAGTCAGTATATGAGAGCCTAGCCTGGCTAACGTCAGACCTCATCTCATTGAGATGGGGTCTGGGAACTACAAGTTAATTTTTGAGTGTTTGAAACGTGGTTTACGAATGCCCAGAGCCGTTTCAAGCGTTTACTATCCGAAATTTGCCAATAAGAATAACATGAACATTGTCTAGGTCGCTAGTCTGGGTCCAGACGAGCTTCTTGGGAACACGGCGGCTCTGCGCTGGCATTGCTGCTCGTGAACGCTAAGTGCATGCTGGCAGAGGCCGGGCAAGATGCCAAACAATAGAATAATACGTTGCGCGATATAAGGGGACCAGACTGGACCTGAGTTACATAAATAACAATAGATGCGACAGATCAGCCTTATCGTAAAAGCGGGATTAGCATGTTGGGCAAAGTCGCTGGCCGGGGTCCTGGAGTGCTACGCTGGATCTCCCGAAACTGAGTGAGCAGTCATTTTTGATGAGATCCCTGTGAGCACCCCAAACAACGCTAGCATAATGGAGGGACCCCCGGCCGGGACCCTGCGCCCGTTATTAGTAAGTCAGTGCTCGCTGGGATTTACTAAGATCGGAAAGATTTGATCTAATATAAGTATTAAACGCATCGGAGGACCACCGGCCTAAAGTTTTGAGGGCTAGATCTGGCAGGCCGTTGTTGGCAGCAGTGGTGGCTGCACCGATTCTGAATGAGTGGGTAGAATAGCGATCGGCGGGGATTCCAATTTGTGTTAGAATAGACTTGAGTTGGGATTGAAACCTGTAGCGGGTAACTGGCCGGCCGTCGTCTGTAGCGAAGAGAGAGTTGGCAGGGGAAGCAGTAGAGCTGCGATAAGCAATGTAGTCAGCTAGAGTTTGGTAGGGTTGGACTGGCGATTCAATGTTAAATATGAACACAGAGTGCCCTTTCATGAATTGGTCAGTTTTACTACGTTTGATGAAGTAGCGGATCGTATCTGGATTTATGATTTGAAGGTCGCATAACCGGGGGTGGATATGGGGGTTGAAATTTCTGTTGGAAGTGGTGAACTCGCTACATCTAAGCAGCCCAAAATAGACGAAAATAAACATCTCAATGAGGGTCTTATCTGAATTTGGAGAAATGAATCCTATGTCTAATCTCTTGGACGCAAGAGTCGAGTAAGTAAATGGTGATTGGAAGCCAACGGTTAGAAGCAGCGGGTTCTGACCTTCGGATCCCTTTGATTAAAAGAGAAATGTGGTGGCTGGAGAAAATTGGGCAGTCTGCTCCATATATTCCTTTGTGAAAGAAATGGATGCCTGTGAGAACATTTAATAGTACTTGCCTTAAATTTTAAAATGAGATTGGCGTAAGACACAAAAGAAGAGAGTGTCAGTAAATCGAACGTAGGAAAGGGCAGAGAGTGGCAGTTATGAAACAGTTTGAATGAAGACCAGGCAGACCAATACGACTGAAGTGTTTTGGGTGCTAGAGAATGAAGGGCTAGATTTCTTGAGTGGGACTGGAGGTAGTGCAATGGGTGACTTAAAGGAAGATTGTTTCCGAATAAGGTGGCACTGGAGTCGGTTCTGGATCCGCCTCTGGAGCTAATTCCCTGAATTTCTGAAACGCAAAACGAGACAGAGTCAGCAACAGCATTATGACAGCCTGGAACATATTCAGCTTTAATAAGAAACTGGTTGCATGCTGCTGTCCAGACGAGGCAACACAGAAAGGGACAAATGATGGGAGCGCAGGAACGACCTTTATTTATCGCAAAAACGGCTGCCTAATTGTTGCTATAGACGAGAACGCTTTTATCGGACCACTCGTTGCCCCTTAGGAGTGCTGTGATTACGACCGGGTACGTCTCGTACACAGCTGAGGAGGCTTATCCTGGAGGCAAGTTTGCCAGCTCTGGAGGCCAGGAGCTGGCAAACCAACGACCGTTGAGGTAACCTCCGAACCCGATAGAAAGCGCTGCATCAGTGAAAAACTGGAGATCCGTGGGGGAAGAACAGCGGTCATTGTAGAACATGGACAGACCGTTCCATTGTGTGAGAAATAATCGCCATAAGTCTAGATCTAATAAGCATTGCTCGTCTATAACGACTAAGTCGTGAAGCGCTGGTACTGAATTTGCGGCTGAGAGGAGGTTGGATATGAAGGGTCTGCCTTGGGGAATTACCCGCATTGCAAAATTGAGATGGCCCAAAAGTGACAGGACTTCTTGCTTAGTTTTAGGGGCCGCATTGAAGCAATCTATGAATATTAAAATGCGGTCGATTTTCTCTTTTTCGGGAGCGACGAGGTTAAGTTAACTGTATCGAGGGTGATGCCGAGAAATTCTAGAGTATTAGCGGGGCCGCTTGTTTTCTCCTCTGAAATAGGCACGCCCAGGGACTTGAAAACTCTCAAAACAGACTCACACCCGGCCGCGGGGGGATGTGATTGAGGTGTGACAGTTAGAAAATCATCCAACAGGTGGACTAGGAGCGGTACTTTGTAATTGTTTTGCAGAATCCAACATAAAGCTTCTGACAGGGTGTCGAAAATTTTGGGGCTACTGCGGAAGCCAAACATTAATCTGACGGCAAAGTAGAATTTCCCTTGCCACTGAACGGCGAACAAATGCCAAAAATCTGGGTTTATGGGCATTACTTTAAATGCTGCAGTAATGTCCTTTAATCCTTTAAATAACCAGCAATTGGCGCCCGCTATCTTAATCAGCTGGATAGCGTTATCCACCGTTTGGTAGCACATAGAATAGTCTTCGAGAGGCACGAGGCTGTTGGTGCTGGGGACTAACCCGTTATGGGGAGCGAAGAGATCGTCTGTTAGTCTCTTTTTGCCGGAATATTTCCGAGTCACGACGCCGATAGGATTGATCATAAAATTTGGATAGGGAGTTGTGGAGAAAGGGCCGATCATGAAGCCAGACTGTACTTGTTAGCCAAAAGCTGGTCTACGGCCTCTGGTTCTCTCATTGCGGATAGCAGATTTTTACAGATAAAGGACGTGGTTGGCATAGCAGTGATGTCGGGATGGAAACCGTTTTGGAGACCTGAGATCAGATACTCTGAGAAAGCTCTGTCTGTATGAGAAACTAATTATGCTTCTAGCCTTGACACATTGATTGGAGTAGACAAGTACTTGTTATTATTTTTTTTGACTGTGCCCCGGCACAGTAACTGCATACGTGGAGGTAATTGCAGGAAGACATTCGGCACTTGGAGGCGTTGAAGCGGAAGCAAACCTGCTGCGTAGGAAAGGCAGCTTGGGCTGGAACGGTGCCGGCAAATTGAGGTAGATTAGGGACGGAGGAGGTGGATTTTGGCGCCGCAGTTTTTCGCTGGTTGGAATTCCCTTCGATGAAAAAGCAGTTGGCTGACTCGTGGTCAGAACTGCAGCATAAGGCACATGATATAGAGTGGCAGCCCAAAAAAATACGGTTATGTATTTCTACGTCGAGAGCTCCCCAGTAAGGGCATTGGTTCCAAAGACCTACCTGGGCAGCGCATTTAGACGAAAAGAGGCGGTGGTAAGCATAGAAGTGAGTGCCATACGTTACGGCTAGCCCTGCTATGATGTCGGAGCATGCGGCGGAGGGGGTAGCTGAACAGCTGACGCTAAAGTGTAGAAGGGCAAGCGCCAAGCAGCAGGCCTTGTGCCAGTTTGAGCCATAGGAGGTGGTTGGTAAGGACCGGTAGGGAGTGAGCTATACGAGGCGGGGGGAAGGGTGTGAGATGCGGGGAGAGGATTATGCTGCGGGCGGCGGAGAGGGGGGAAGTCTGCGGACTACCATTTGCCTAGCTGGTGCCGTATCGGTTAACGGCGGGAAAGCCAAGCCCTGCGCTGCGTCACTGGTGTTTGGTTGAGTGGGAAGGGGAGGACCAGAACCGGGGGTGAAGGACGTAACCCTTCGTCGCTCTGTCCTTCGAAAGGGTCGGGGAAAAGGAGGGGAGAAAGCTCCAGAGAATGCTGGCCTTGGTTTGGGGGCGCATGAGCGCTTTGAGCGGTTTGGGGAGTTTGAGGTTGGCTGCTGGAAGCCTGGAGCAGCCAGAGTAGCTCGCCCTTTCTTGGCGCTATGGGGAAGTTTAATGCGACGCTTACTCAGTTCACTCCTGATGCGGGAAATTGTCCATGGATTATCTCCCCTGATGGAAAACCGGCGGCAGCTGGGGGTTGTTGATCGTACGGATCCCCGAGAAGGAGCCGGGGAAGAATTCCGGCGCGACTGGAGTATGCGCTCCGATGGGACGGCTGCTTGGCTAGGGCGACCACGACGGTGAGATACCGAAGGCTCTGAGGGAGGAATAATGGCTGAATCATCCTCCAGATCGCTGGCTGAGGCGTAGATGTCTAGTTCCATTGCGAGCTGTTTGATCGACTTGCTAGCAGAACAAACTGAAGCAGTGCGTCGGCAGGTGAGCCTTGACTAAGTTACCTGGTTAGGGGGAAATGGAGGCGTGGCAATTTTCGCCACGTGCCTCTTGAACTTCCGTTTGCAACGGCATTTATTGAGCGCTACGAATGTCTATCAAATGCGTCTGTACGTAGCTCATAACCGTTTTGGTGTGTCGTCATCGTCTTGCGGTCCCCCCTCCGTACTGTGATTGGTTCCTTCGTTGAGGTGAAAACGAAGTCCATGAAATCCAGGCTGCCTAGCAGCGTGAATAAAATCGTGCGCAAAGCAGCATGGGAAAACCCAGGCTAATGAGAGCCAGGGCTTTAATTTAGCTATTAGTTCTTAGTTTAGTTCTTAGTTGAAAAAAGCTTCCCTTAAAGGAGAATTCCGGTGTGATATTGACCTAAAGTGTGTTGAAACAAGAAACTGAGCGTGAACGTATGTCTCATAGCTCATCTCGGCTTGTCCCCTGCACTCAGAAATCTGGCGCTAGTTAGCCGATGCTACTAACAGTTTTTCGATGGGGGTGCCTCTGGCATCGGCCTAGTCATGCAAATAAATCACTGTTTTACACCATTTACGAGGCTCAAAGTAGCTCCATACTTCATTGGTAGACTTCCGAGGGCCTTGACATTTAAAGGTCTCATCTCATCGTTTTTTCATTAATTTTGCTGTGGTCTCTAGTATTAATGAATGCCCTGTGAGCCGGTTTTGGTGAAAAAATGCTCTCCTGCGTCTATTTCATGCTGTTCTAGTTTGGTGGGGAAGGTGGGAGGGGAGGAACGACAGGATTTGCCTCTTGCTCATGAATTTTCATGACATGTTAATGACCTCGCCTTTGATTGGCTAACAGTACTGTGACGCTCCCTCCAGTGCGTCCTCATCCGATTCTGCCTGTGCTATGCTCCATATTCAACTTTACAGTGCTAAAACCTGGCTAAAACTCGAGTCAAAACTGTTGCACAAAAGGTCTTTGGAGATACAACTTTATGTGTTTGATCCTAGTATCCCAGTAGGAAGAAGAACCGCTTCCTGATCGTTTGTCGGTGAACGTTGGTTTAATAGAATGGTAACAATTGCATGTCAGCTTAAAATTTCTCCTAAAGAAGGTTAACGTTTGTGGCAATCATCATCTTGCATTTAAGTAATAAACAGTTGGAAACGTTTTAAAATAAAGACCTATTTCTTTACACAGTCAAAAGTCTTTGCAATCTTCCTAGTAGATATTTTACTTCACAACACAGGTTATAAGCACCCTAAATGCAGTTCAGCCACTGACCTAGCCTGCTAATTGTATGCTATCGGAATAGATAGTTATGGTTTGAATTCTATGATACTATCATTGAAAGACCACTTGGTCATAGCCCGGTAATGAGAACTATGGCTTTGATAGCCTACATTGGCAGAGGTTAGCCTACTCAAGTTGTTTTCTGTCACGTATGACCCTTAGGAAAAAGCACTATAGGAATCTTATAGTATAAGACTACTATAGAAAAACTATAGCAGTTATAGGATATTATAGAGTTATTATGACCGCCGCGAAGGTTTAGTCAGATTTTTTATTTTTTATTTTATTTATTTATTTATTTTTTTTGCATGTCCAAATTTCCGTCAAGGATTCTCGGGACACTGAAAGACCGGGGTAGACGAAACTTGGTGGGCATGTAACCCCATATAGATAGCATGGAACCATCGTTTTTCGTTTTGATCTGTAGCCCCCCCCGCTGGACTGCACCCCCCGAAAGGAGGGTAGGGCAGACACAGTTTTCTGTGAATATCTCGAGAACCGTGAAGGTTTAGGAGGACCATTTTTTTTTTTGTATGTTGATCTCAAGGGGCCATGTCAACCCATTCCATAACCACTCATTTCATGTATAGCCACCTAGTTAAACACAAAAAAGTAAAAATGAGGTGTTGTGTCGCAGGTATCTGTGACCTAACATAGTCAAAACTGCACGAAATTGGAAGTGTAGGATCATTATGACACCCTCCGAATGCATGCCAAGTTTTGTGGACTTTCGTTCATGGGGGGCCTTACAATAAAATAATTTATGTGTACATTTAGTGACCGTATACCAACAAGGATTCCCGGGACACTGAAAGACCGGGGTACACGAAACTTGGTGGGCATGTATCCCCACATGGATAGCATGGAACCATTGTTTTTTGTTTTGATCTGTAGCCCCCCCGCTGTACTGGACCCCCCGAAAGTCATCCCTGAGTCGAAAAAAAGTCATGCTTTAAACAAAACTTCGCGCTACAGCTGCAGTGAATCAGTACGTGCAATACCGGAGCTAGTGCGCGTGTGAGCTACTTTATCAGAGCGATATTGTCAACGTCAGCGAGTATTTGCATTAGATTATCGTCTAATGGCATCAAAAAAGTTTACCTGGAATGAAGTGTTGGGTCTTCTATTCGCGGACCCTGATTCTGAAGGGGAATATCTGCCTTCAGAAAATGACGGTGATTCGTTTAGTGAGGGCTTCAGATGCGTCCCCTGCCTTGCAATGATGCAGCTGGACAAAGTGAGAGTTTACTCCATAGTTTAGCTTACACCAAGCACAAATGTTGAATCGTTTGCCCAATGTCACTGGTGGGAATAATGTTTTCACGGGTTCGAGTGTTCATCGGAAGTTAGCAGGGTGTTAGTGGTGTGGGCTTAACGAGGCTGGAGGTAGCCTAATATCCATAGCGCTAGCTTCTGTCTTCTGAACGTGTGCCTCTCCACAATCGCGGCGACGGTAACGTGGTGGAGCCTTTGTCTAATGCCACTGGGTATGTTAGACGAGGTCGAAGTGCTCATAGGACAGTTAGGGGGGAACGTGAGTGGCAGTGTGGGGGAGTCGCAATGAGAATGACAGTAGGCCTAGTCCCGAAGGCAAAAATTCTCTCCACTTGCCCAAGATGAGGCAGATCTGGCCATGCTGCTCGCATGGTGGAGGTGGTGACACGCTCTCTCCCTCTCCCACACACACACATAAGGTCATGCATAGTCTATCACAAGATGATGGGAATGCCGGCCCTGTATGGATAGGGATAGGGAGTCATTATCTCTACAGCAAAAGGCCTGCTACATAAAAAAAAAAAAATGTCAGCCATTTATTAGTAATGATTTACACTGTTGATTTGCCTCTATTTCCCTGATCATTTAGGACATACACTATGTGTTTTTGTGTGTTCATGTCCTTGTGATGTGTGTGTCTTTGTCAGCTAAGAAAAAAAAACAAAAAAACATCAACAAAAACAACAAAAAGAAAAAAAATACTAACATTGTGTCTTGTCTTGTCTCGTCATCTCACTCCTGATCTGTGCCTTTCTGTGGAAAATGAGCTTTTGAACTAAACAGGTCTTGTCTACTTGTGTTTGTGTGTCATCTGAATAATATATATGTGCCCCATACATGGAATCAGAGTGCCTACTGTATGTAGTAAATGGAAAATCTCTACAGCAAAAGGCCAGTCTACCGCTACATGCATTTGGTTTGTTTCTGCCATTTATTAGTAATGAATTACACAGTTTGTTCACTACTTACTATTTACCTGAGCATTCAGTATTGTGCAATATAGCATACAGAAGGTGAGGGACATTTTGGGGGGGAAGAAGTGGTGCATTTTATCATTCAAACATGCGACTTTTCATGAAAATGCTATAATCCAAGATGGCCGCCACCATATGACGTCATAATATGCAAATTAGATATAAACATTTAATCTCTACATAAACTTTGGGTCATCCTTAATATTTCTCTAATTTACAGAAAGTCTCTATCTCTTATCACTTTTAAGATATAGCCTTTTGAAATGAAGATGTCAAAATTGATCGTTTCGTAAAAAAAAAAAGTCAGGGAATAGTCAAAAGGTCAGTCTGGGTCAGTCTTACAGTCCTACCACAGTGGTGTGAAGGGAAATGAAAGGTGAAGGGAAGTTCAGATTCGGGATTCTGGGAGGCTCACCATCAATTCAGATCTTTTATCCACTAAAAAAAAAACCTGACCTGTAAATATACAGGCCAGAAACAATCATGTATCCAGGTCTCAGAGTACAAAACATCCAATAAATAGTCACATCAAATAAATTAAATCAATAAATAAATTATATGAAACTGGTCTATGTTAAAAGGTTTATTAAACATTACCGGAGTTCAAGCTAGCGTTAGGCTTTTATGGTGCTGCACCAGCAGTAGCTCTAGTAGCAAACCTAGCTTAGCATAAACTTTTAACGGAAAAAACGAACTCACCGAAGCCAGCATTCGATGCAGTACAGGCAGTTCAGAAAGTTTTGTCTTCTGGATGTCTTCGGTCATAATTATGTCTACACTACCATTTATGTATTTAGTCTAATCTTGTAGATATTTCAGTTAAATATGTACCTTCAATCCATTCGATTTAACGTTAGTCCTGTCAATCGTTTTCCCTCCGGTCAGGTTTATGTTCTCGTTCAGGTTTCTATATTATATTAATAATCATGTTTATCATATTACACCATGTTCTAACTTATTATTGGATCACTTATTATTGGGCTCTGGATAATTGGGCAATGAACTGGAGTTGTCCAAAAGCTGACGGGGAGCTGCAGAGGGACAGTCGTGTACAGTTTGTACTACATCCGTTACTTTCAGTGGGTAGGTTCCAGGCAAGCTGCTGGGAGCAGGGAGGGAGTCGGAGGGGGCCTTTACAGTAGAGCTTGAGGGGTGATTCACAGACTCAGAACTCAGGCCGGAGGGGACTGCATCTTCAGAAGGCTGGCCCGGGATGTACACCAGATAATCCTCGAGCTGATGAGGGACAGGGACAGAGCCAAACGTATCCTCAGAAAGCACGGCTGAAGAAGACTCTAGACAGACCTCGGGCCGGTGAGGCACAGGTTCAGTATCGAGTCTGTGACCTACAGATGTGCCGGGGGTTTGAATACCATCTGTCCCAGATGTTGGATTGTCATAGCGGGATGTAAATTGAGTATACAGTGGGCAGTGCTTCGACTTGGCCAGCTTCACTCGCGGGGATCACGCGGTATCACGCGACTTTAATTTGTATTTTCCCAGTGTGACGCTGCAACAACCCAAACAACCGGTAGATGGCTCAAGTGAGCAGGGTGTCAGAAAAAAAGAAATGGAGCCTGGAAAACCCTACACAGACTTCACTACAAACTTTAGCAGACTGGTTTAGAAATAATTTAATAGCCAGAAATATGCCTGCCCTGCCCTAATAAAGAAATATTTGGTTAACTGCGAGTGAATCCCGTTTGCAGCCGTAGAAGAAACGCAGGACAAATTAAACATTCTGGTTTTCTCCGAGTGCAACGATGATAGACAGACATCATTTGGACAAAATATAGAGCATATTAACCTCCGTTGCTCAGCCAAATGCCTTCCTGTTACGCCCTGTCATCACGGAGTTACAGGCTTATAAACGATTTTTGATGGTCACAAGTTTACTTCATTAGCGGTTTTTTTTTTTGATTATTAAAGAGTGTTTTTTTCATTTAAAGGTTTGACTTCGTGCTTATTCAGTAGAGCATTTAGTGCTCTTCCCAATCCCAGACGTTCATATTGCATGTTTGTTTGTAATGGATGCAACCCTTGAGATACGCTTGTCATAGGGGCCCGATACCGTGGGTGCTCCGCCTCTCGGCACCCACTGAAAACATCGAGCACCCACGTGTGACAGCTTACAGTCCGGCTAAATTTACATTCATTTAAAATCAAACATAGAAGTTTATGTTAAATTCAGCATCTCTCACAATGTGATTGGATATGTTGCTGTCAATTCCCTACTAACCACCAATGAGAGGCGCTCTCGTGATGAAAATTCCTGACACTTCCCACCTGAAGAATTAACATAAAGGCTTTGTCGGTCTTCAGCCCCCAATGTTTAAAATGTATATAGCCCTGAATATCATTTTAAAAGTAGTCTGACAAAGCTTATTGTTTTGTGACACAGCTAAACACTGGTACCTCATAGAACGTCTATAACATAGCCTAGGTGGTCGCAACTCACAAAAAGTAAGCAGATAGAAAGAACTCACATAAAATCTAGCCTACAACACGCAGACAGCTTTATGCGGGGGAGAGCTGTACAAGACTGTGCTTTTTTATGATTGTTGCCTTCTGATGGTATCTTGCTAATTCACTGAACTGCATTAGGTGACACAAATGGTATTGCCTTTATCTTATAACTCCTTGTCTGAGCGACTACCAGGCCTATGGTTTTTAAAAGTCAGATGTTCCCTGACAAAGACATTCGAAAATTAAGAATGTTTATTGACTTGAAAAATACACTAATTTTTTGCAAACTCCCTTCATTCAACCCTTGAAGACATCGCGGTCTGGTGCGCTATGTAGATTGTTTCTCGTACCATTTCATTTCTCAGAATTTAGGTCTACTAGGCCTACAATAACGTCATCACCAAATACATCTTTTATTTTTAGTCAACCACAAAGAGTAGCATAGGCCTACTGTGCACAGTGCACTGACGACTGTAGCAGCCCAACGTAACCAGTTGTTGTAGATGAGAGGCAACCCCTTGTTTCAGATAGCCTGGACAACATGTTACCTGGGTGTTGCCTACATTATTAATTAATGGTAGCCTACAATAGTTAATTGATTCGCGTGAACATATTAGTTGGCTCAAAGAGTAGGGAATCAGGATGGAGAGAGTCACGCGCGTGTGTTGCTTTTTATGGATCGAATCCAGTTTAATGCTAGTTTTCAAAACATATATTTTTACATGTCTTTTGTCCGAAAGTGGCTGTAATGTAGCCGAGCCATGGCGTATGAAAAGCGACTTCAAACCGCCTAAAACAACTTGTTTGTGAATGTCTGACAACTGCTGCAGCGCATGCACGCCGCTAAGGAAACCAGTAGGTGGAGAAACCAGAAGGCACACAACACGATTTTAAGGCTATTTCGCGATAGGCTACTCAATGGTGCTATTTCACACGATTATAGCGACCCCCACTCACCGGGTTAGTGGAAGGTGTTAATAGACGACATGTAGCCTACAGTGGACTAGGGCTGTCAAAATTGCTCAAAAAATGACGTTCGAATATCCCCTCTAAAATAAACACATCATCAGCGCATCATGTCATCTGTTTTTAACTTTTTGTATGGTTATTGCTTGACAGGGGGGATCCCAAGCAGCTTTCAGCCATAAGGCATTTCCTAATTCACCTGACACTGATATTCGAAATGTTGAATATCATTCGGCATAGCCTATAAGCAGTTTAATTAAATGTAATGTTAGTTGTAAACAAATGGGCTACTTGGTGAGGCTTGGCCTCACAGATGCGCTCGTGCCTTAAATGGCAATACAAATCTTCACGATAGGCCTATTAACCGCCCGATTCACGTTGGCTGGGGGGCAGGGGGGGCCCATCAGACATTTGTTCCCAAGGGTCTATGAATTGTTAACCCGGCCCTGCCCCCAACGAACGCAACTTTCCACCTCTGAGATAGCTGAAAAGAAGTCTAGAGGACTCCTAACTCACTAGACCTACTTACTGTAGGCTGCGCAAACCACAAGCCTGCATTCGAGGCAGGCCTGTTGAAGAATTTTATATAAATCCTGCGCTAACAGTAATCCTCCTACCCCCGCTACCACAGCTGTGGATAGTGTGGCATGCTCACGCTTTATGTCTCCTTCTTGCAAACTAGGCCTATAGCCCAACCATTTACGCCTTCAAAAATAACAACTTGCCAGATATGCCTTCATAAATTTGGGCTTCATTCAGCATTTTGTTCTTCCACTGGAAATGACTCTTCTACATTTGCTGCCTGCTGCATCCTTTCTGTTTGTATTGTTTAGAAAATGTTTGACGTCTTGAGTTAATGCATTAAACATTGTTTGCTGGTAACCAGCCACAAATAGCCTACAGATTCTTGCGTGTGTTCTCTCCAAAATGTGCCCGTTCTATAGGCTATCCAAGTGCATAATTCTGCGGCATAAAGCAGATGTATTTGTGTATTGTACAGAAAAATAAAAATAACCTGCAAACAGTCAACTGACTACATTGCAGTCAATAAGTAGTGCAAATTATGAAACCAAAACGTGGGTCATAGTTGTCTAAGCCTCTGCTGTGAGGCCAAACCCATGAACAAAGACGATTGATATCTGCAATAGTTTTTTTTGGCTTAAACAAGCTCACAGCCTAACAAGTCATACTGAAGGGCAACTGGCATGTGATCTCCCCACGGGCCAATGGATGTACAAGTTTTCTCCTGTGCCTCACGATATTTAATCCAGTGTTTTGTCAAGTTGCAAAATGCTATTCGTTTTAACAATTTTTATGATAGTACCCTATACAAAAAGTACTTCATACTATCTTAATTGCTTTATACTCAATACTTGACCAATGGCTATTGCATCTGTCTATTGAAAGTGAGAATGTGGCATGTGATATACTGTGTAGGCTTCATAAAATAAAATAAACAGATTGCTAATGGCCTACAAGCTGATCTGGGGGCGTTTCCGCATACAACCACGGAGGTTAGCTTTTTTTACTAACAGGATGCATCGTTCAACTAACCAACATGTAACTTACGACTGTTTCCCAAAACTGTCGCATTACTTACATAGTACTGTAAGTTTGGACCATGATAGTTTCCAAACTTCAGTAGTCTGGACTAAGGTGGTTAATGAAGTTTAGTAGCACGTAAACGGGCACCTGCACATACTTCTGTGGCGCATTGCGTTAAGGCCGGCAGATGACAGCCGCCGTTGCACAGCAGTTACCAGTCCCCTGTCCAAGAGTTCGAATCTGGGTTAAGACGTTGACAACAATATTGACATCGTTGTTTACCTAAGTTTATCTTCTGTGCAGATCATATTATCAAAATCAGAATCAGCCTTCTTGGCTTGGTTTGCGTAAACTAACAAGGACCCCCCATGAAAATCAAAGGCTACATATTCTCAGCTGACTCGCCAAAAGTGCGCACCACCTTATTATTATCTGCAAGTGTGTGACTTTTACTTACGTGCACATGGCTGCAAATTGACTTTTAATTTATGTATTTTCTGCCTTGGGCATTTTAAAATATGGATGTATGGTGGTTAGAAGTGTAAATATCAATTAGAAACCTAAATATATTTATAATGATTAATTTGCAAACAAATAACTGGCGTCAGTGACGTCTTTGACATGAAGATCCCTGGAACTATGCTTCTAGCATTCTACCACAGGTCGAGAGGTGTAGTTGTAACTACACAACTTTACGATAGTGGTTGCGAACGTTCGTTGCTACTATGGTTTTGGGAAACACTAACGTAGTGGAACGATGCATTGGACTATGTAAGTTCCAAATATGAATGTAATTCTGCGGCATAAAGCAGATGTATTTGTTTATTGTACAGAAAAATAAAAAATGGCATGTCAAGCAGTCAATTGATTACATTGCAGTCAAGAAGTAGGGCAAATTAATTTACGAAACCAAAACGTGGGTCATAGTTGTCTAAGCCTCTATTGTGTAGCCTGTTAAAAACGTCGCCAGATAGTATTAAATCGGCAACAACATTGTTTTCTGCAGAAGCCTACCCAAGGCTACAGATTAATTCTGAACAGTTATTTCTCTACTGGCTCAATTATCACACCACTGTTTTGATTTGCGTAGTTGCGTTAACCTCAACACTGACAATAATGTAGACAGCAAATTTCGATTTCGATTTTCGTTACCACCGTGTAGTCAAGCCTTAAGCCATACCCAAGTAGCCTAAATCGAGGTAATGTTTAATTATGTATGATTTATTTTGTTATTGAATTCGTAGGCTGGGATTACTCTCGGCAACAATTATGTTTAATGGTAGATCCTGCTTTTTCAGAAGGGACCGCAGGCAGAGCGATGTACAGTGGTAGAGTGACGCACAGTGGCTGAAAGTGGTACTAAAGCTTCACGCAGCTTCACGCCGCGTAATGCGCGAATGAAGTGGTCATTTGAAAGCGATGCCCACTGTATCTGTGACATGGACGTTCCTCAATTAAGGGGGCTAAAGGGAGGGCTAAAAACTCGTCTTCAGAATCACTTGACTCAGTGGCTTCTGTCTCACATTCAGGAACACTCTGACGTGTCTTGACTCGCTGAGTGGGCTTGGGGTCTGGGGGCAGCTCTTCTACTTCCTCTGGCACAGGGAGGAAGCCACAAGAAAGCCGGTGTAAGGTGCGCATGGGGCCATCTCGGGACTCTACCTTTACTGTGTAGACTGGAAGGTCTCCGGCACGCTTAACCACAACATGGATGTCTTTTTCCCATTGGTCCGCTAGTTTGTTCTTGCCACGCAGTCTCACATTTCTCACCAACACTCTATCTCCGATCTCAAGGATGGAAGTGGTAATTTTCTTGTCATAGTGGGATTTATTTCCATCAGGAACTTTCTGAGCATTGCGAGAGGCCAATTGGTAACTTTCCTCTAGTCGAGATTTGAGATTTTGCACATACTGCGAATGGGATTTTTCTTGTTTTTCTTTAAACCAAATGCTAGGTCAACTGGCAGGCGGGGCTTACGGCCAAACATCAACTCATATGGGGTGAATCCGGTTACATCATTCTTGGTAGGCGTGTACTAAGGGTTTAACAAATTCCTTCCAGTGGGACTTTTGCTTGTATTCTAGGGTACCTAACATGCTCAGCAATGTTCTATTGCATCTCTCAACTGGATTACCCCGTGGGTGGTATGGGGTAGTTCTGATCTTATGTATTCCTGATACTTCACACAGCTCCTTAATTAGACGAGATTCAAACTCAGGCCCTTGGTCACTGTGTAACTTCTCAGGAATGCCATAAAATTGTCCCATAGATATTTTGCAACAGTTCTCGCTTTTTGATTGGGTGTGGGGATAGCAACTGCAAATTTGGTGAAGTGATCTGTTATCACTAGAATGTCCTTTGTGTTACTACTATCAGGCTCAATAGTAAGGAAGTCCATACAGACAAGTTCTAAAGGTCTTGATGTCCTAATATTCACAAGAGGGGCTGCTCTTTCGAATTGACTCTTCCTTCGCACACATCGATCACAAGTCTTTATTTTGTGTTCTATGTCAGCTGACATTCTTGGCCAGTAGAATCTGGTCCTAACGAGATCAAGTGTTCTATCAACTCCCATGTGTCCCATGTCATTGTGTAAGCTATGCAAGACGGTTGCTCTGAGTTGTTCAGGAAGAACAAGTTGATATGTGGTGTGACCTGCATCATGTCTTTTGCGGTACAGAACCCCATCGTGCAATTCCAGTTTATTCCACTCCCGCAACAAAAGAGGGAGGTCGGGGAGCTCTTTGCGCACTGTGGGAGGTGGTTTTTCTCCACATTCCATTTGAGCAATCACTTCTCTGATGGTACAGTCTGCTCTCTGCTTTTCTTAAGTTCAAACTGTGAGAAGGAGGGGATGGTTGGTAACCCATGGTGGCATAGCTCTCTGGAAGGGCATCTGCAGAGACAGCACTCAACAAGAGTAATACCACAGTCACTGTAGTGCTGGTCGTGTGAAACTTAACAAGACGGCTCTCACAGACGGCTTTCACAACATCCACATCCTGGTCAATGTCACCCATGGGCTCTGTATCGTCCAGATGAAACTGAGTAAAGTGCCGGATTCGTTCTTGCTCTTTCTTGGAATGACTGTCATTTAGGAGTTGGCCATGTGGTCTTCTGGACAGGGCATCTGCATCAATATTCTGTTTGCCAGCTCTGTACTGGAGCTTAAATGTGAAGTTTGACAATGCTGCAAGCCATCTATAGCTGGTGGCATCCAATCTGGCAGTGGTGAGTATGTATGTCATTGGGTTACTGTCGGTGAAAACAGTGAACTGGGTTCCATAAAGATAGTCATGGAATTTTTCTGTCACAGTCCATTTGAGGGCAAGAAATTCTAACTTGTGAGCTGGATAGCGTGATTCACTTCTTGACAGTCCTCTACTGGCAAAAGCTATGGCTCTCAATTTCCCTTCCTGTTCCTGATACAATGCAGCTCCAAGGCCGGTGGTACTGGCATCGGTGTGTAAGACATATGGTAGCTTGGAGTCTGCAAAACCAAGAACTGAGGTAAGTTTCGAGATGATGGTATCAAATGCTTCTGCTGAACTGCTGGGTTTCCCTCTGGTTCTTGACCCCTTGTGGACTGGTGGATATCCACGGGTCAGTTCATTAAGTGGGCTGACTATTGTTGAGTAATCCTTTATGAATCTGCGATAGTAACCGGAAAAGCCTAAAAATGAACGCAATTCTTTTAGATTTTTGGGAATTGGCCAGGTTTTTAATGCGCTAATTTTCTCTGAATCAGTCTCAACTCCATTTTCAGACACTATATGTCCAAGGTAACACACAGACGTTTGAAAGAATTTGCACTTTTCAGGGGATAACTTGAGTCCATATTCTTTGAGACGGTTCAACACTCGCATCAATCTACTTTCATGCTCCTCCAGAGTTCTTGAAAAGATTATGAGGTCATCTAAAAATACCAAAACTTCTCTTAAATTCATGTCTGCTACACATTTTTCCATAAGTCTTTGGAAAGTACTGGGCGCATTGGTTATGCCTTGGGGCATTCGGTTGAACTCCCAGAATCCTAATGGTGTGACGAATGCTGTTTTGGCTTTGTCTGCTTCATCAACTTCAATTTGGTAGTATCCTGACGAGATCAAGGACAGTGAACCATTTAGAATCGGTTAAGGCTAAGAAAGTGTCTTCTAGATTGGAAAGGGCATAAGCATCTTTTACTGTTTGGAGATTGAGTTTTCGGTAGTCTATACACAGTCGGACATCATTGTTACGTTCCTTACTACTACAATGGGTGAGGAGTATGGGGATTCAGACTCTGTAATCACACCAGCATCAAGCAGTTCATGGAGGTGTTTTCTAACTGCATCAATGTCTTGAGGGTGTATATGCCGGGCACGATGCTTAAAGGGGGTCTCATCATGAAGTTTGATGGTACGCTTCACTTTGTCTGTACAACCGAAATCTAAATCATGGTGGGCAAATACTTCAGGCATTCCTTTTAACATATTGATAATACGGTCTTTCCACTCAGGGGGTATGGGAGAGTTGTCAAAGTTAAAGTTGAGCTCAGTTTCTTGAGTCGTGTTCATGGTTTCTCTATTAGCAACACTTTGTTGAGATAAGATGCAGTGGAAAGTGGCAAGTTCAGCAATCACACAGGAAGAGGGGATTGTGATATCAAGGTCTGATTCATTTGTAATGACAACAGGAACTTTATATGGTGCCTTCGTAGGGACAGAAATTAGGCAACTCTTGACACACAGGCCACCCGGCAACGAAGACTGGGTGGGATGTTCCATAATGGCCCATTTGCCTGTGGGGATGCTCTGAGCATTGGCTGATCCTTCCAAGACTACTGTTTGGCCTGCAGGGATGACAGCAGAAATCTTTCCAACTGTTGTGACTAACGCAACAGCACTATTTGTGTTTTGCTTGTGTCTCAACTCCAGAGTGTTAAGTAAGGCCCTATATCCATAAGGACTGGGTCGGTGGTTTGGGATCGCGATATCTGAATACTTTTCATAAAGCACATCAAGCGTGTTAGTGCCTGTTAATACTGATGACTGACCATCAGGGTGTGCATCTGGGACAACGAGAGCAAGAGTGGGGATCTCAAAGTCAACTCCAAGGAAATCTCTGGGAAATGTGACTGGTATTTCTATGTAACCTAAATAAGGAACAGACTGCCCCCCTGCACCTTCAACCTCTAAAAGGTCATGAAGAGGTTTGATGCTTTGACTTGTAAGATGTTGTTGATAAAATGAGTCTGGAACTGTGGTTACTTGAGACCCTGTGTCTAGTAAGCAGTTACTTTGGACACCAGCTATGTTCACTGAAGCTGTACATTTTGATCCTACTAATCCCTGGGTAGTTTAAATGTTGGTTTCCTAGCGTAGGACTGTTTAAGATTGGCACGCTGCTTGTGCTTGGTTTTAGCGGGACATGATCTGCCAGCTACAGTCCCCATTCGCCCCGAAATAGAGACTGTTTCTAGTTTAAATGTTCATGAGTGGAGTTGGGGTTTTCTCTTTCCCACATCTCCTGTCGACCTTTTAAAAGTTTTCTTTTCTCTGCTACCAGAGCTGGGTTTGGTGGGCTATCACAGTTTGGCTTAATGTGGCCATCCTCTCCACATCTGAAACAGTACCAGGGACGGGGCTTAGAGTTTTGATTTTGCATTGTATGCTGAACATCTTCTCTTGTTCGTTCCTCATTTTTCTTTCTCTCCCATGATCGACCACTAGAATTTCTGTTTGTGTTAGTGTTATGCTTTGGGGTCATTGCTGCTAATTGGCTTTGTATCTGTGCTACTTGCTTAGCGAGTTCTTGAGTGTCTGTGCTAAGTGCAGCATATGCACCCTGTTCTTCGTCACCGCAATACGCAGATTGCACATGTGATGACACTTTCTGCCTACCAGTGGCGCCTAGATGTTGCCTCATACGCATTTCTTTAGTTGCATGACGATCTTCCTCTGTGCGCAGCAGTAAAAGCAACTCTGCAAACGATGGGGGACATGTTTTCTTTTGCTTTAACTGAAGTTCAGAGAGAATGGCGTTATCCCAGCAACCTCTACAGAACTGTGTGAGAAGATGTTTGTCAGCTTCCTCACTTCCAGCACCACCTCGCCTAACAGCCTGATTCAGAGCTACCTGCAGACGTTGCAGGTAAGCGGACGGTTTCTCACCAGCATACTGAAATGTGCCCATGAACTTACAAGGATACAAGGAAGTTTATTGTCACATGCATATAGTTACTGGAAGTAAGAAATGCAGTGAAATGATGTCTGGTGTCAGCCTATTTGTGCATTTATGGGTGGGGGGGGTAAAAAGTGCAGTAGAAGAGGGGTTTAGTAGATTAAGTGGCAAGGGCTGCATAAGAAAGGTGGGGAGGATTGGGTGGGGGGCACCAACAAGGAGCACCCAAGAGCAACAGGGGCAAGGAAAAACTCCCTTACCAAGGAAGAAACCTTGGGCAGATCCACGGCTCAAGGGGCTAACCCAACTGCCAGGGTCTTGTGTGTGTGTTGGGGGATGACAGGGGAGATGGGATAGTGTGCTGTGTATGTGGGGAGAGGGCAGTGTGCAATATGTGTGTTGGAGAAGCTTCCTCATGAGACAATGTGCTGTGTATTTGGGGGTGTATTGACCCGACGTGATTTGAACACGAACCGGGAGGGGGGGTGTGCTGTAAGTATGTTGGGGATGTGTGTTGGAGAAGCTTCCTGAAGACAATGTGCTGTGTATGTAGGGAGGGGGGGCAGTGTGCAGCAAGTATGTAGAGGAGGCTTACTGTAGCAAGCAGTGTGCTGTATGTATGTGAGGTGATGACAGTGATGATGTAAGTGTGTGTTTTTTGTGTGTGTGTTGGGGATGGGGGGTGGGGGGGGGTAGGGCAGAAAGGCTAGGCGATCAAGGACATGGGTAGATAGATGGAGGAGAAATCAAAAATAATAAATAAAAAGTTCTATGGAGATGTGCAAAAGTTGAGAAAGTCAGATATGTGTGTGTGTGTGTGTGTGTGTGTGTTTTGACGTGTGATGAAATAAGAAAATAAATAAAAGGTCTGTAGCATAGGGAGAGGGATGTAAAAGTGCTAAAAGTCATGTAGGTGTGTGTGTGTGTGTGTGGGGGGGGGTCATGAGTGCTGAGGAGTGAATGAGTGCAAAGTCAGTATAGTGTGAGTTCAGAGTTGGGAAATGTTTGAAAGTGCTGAGGAGTGAATGTGTGCAAAGTCAGTATAGTGTGATTTCAGAGTTCGGATGGCCTGGGGATAAAAACTTCTCCTGAGTCTCTCAGTTCTGGCTTTGTGACTACATAGGCGTCTTCTTGATTTCAGCGGTAGGAATAATCCATTGTTAGGATGAGAAGAGTCCTTCAGAATCTTTTGGGTTCTTAGGAGTACTCTTCTGTAGAGCAGGGAGTTGAGTTCCCATACCAGGTGATGATGCTACCAGTTACAACACTCTCAACCGCTGAAGTGTAGAAGGCCTTCATGATGGATGTAGAAACTGAATTTCCTTAGCTGACGAAGGAAGTAGAGTCGTTGTCTGGACTTCTTCAGAACATATTGAGTGTTAACAGTCCATGTTAAGTCTTCAGTAATGTGGACACCAAGGTATTTAAAACTTGTGACTCTCTCTACAGGTTGCCCGCTGATCATTAGTGGGGTATAACTGTAGTTCTGCTGCTGCCTTATGTAATCCACTACCATTTCCTTGGTTTTAGTGATATTCAGTGTCAAGCTGTTAGATTGACACCACTGTGCCACCTCATCAACCTGATCCAAGTAGAGCTGTTCATTGTTGTTACTAATCAGGCCCAAGATCACTGTGTCATCTGCAAACTTGATGATGGAGGTATGGACTACTGTTGGCTTTGCAGTCATGTGTGTAGATGTTGTACAGCAGTGGACTCAAAACACAGCCTTGGGGAGCACCAGTGCTGATGGTTAATGAGTCAGATGTCAGACCCCCCACTCTAACCACTTGTGAACGGTTGGTGAGGAAGTCAAATATCCAGTGACACAGGGTGGTGTTCAGTCCTAAGGCCTCCATCTTTGTGACCAAGGTGAGAGGTACTATCGTGTTGAATGCTGAACTAAAGTCAATGAACAGCATCCTCACATAATTCCCATTCCCCTCCTCCAGGTGAGTTAAGGTGGTGTGCATGAGGTTTGAGATGGCATCCTCTGTAGACCTGTTGGCTCTGTAAGCAAATTGGAGGGGGTCGAAGGAGGCAGGGAGGGATGAGCAGGTAATGTTTTTCACAAGCTTCTCAAAACACTTCATCACTGTAGACGTCAGGGCTACGGGGCGGTAGTCATTCAGACATGATGGATTTTTGTTTTTGTACTTTTGTCGGTACTGGAACAATAACAGACTGCTTGAGGCAAGTAGGAACTGTCTCTTGAGCCAATGATGTGTTAAAGATATAAGTGAACACAGGAGCTAACTGAGCAGCGGAGGATTTCAAAACCCTGTTAGAAATTCCATCCGGTCCAGCAGCTTTTCTACAATTAACCCTCCTAAAGGCATTGCTCACATCAACCTCAGAGACACAGAAATGTGCATCCTCATTTGCTTCACATGCTGCAGCTAGTGCAAGATAGTCTGTGTTTTTCATGTCAAAGCGAGCATAAAAAGCATTTAGTTCATCAGGGAGGGCTTTACTCACATTCATCATAGGAGGGGACTTTCTTTCAAAGCCAGTGATGGTTCGAGTCCTTTTCCATACTGCGTGCTGGATCACCCTCCAAGAAATCAGCTTCAACTTTGTCTCTATAGCCGCTTAGCATCTTTAATAGCTCTACGTAAACTATAAGATGCTGCTTTGTAATCAGTCATATCCCCTGAAATAAGCCCAGCATTATAAGTCATGGTGCGTGTCTTTAATGCCGTTCTCACTTCTTTATCCACCCATGGCTTCTGGTTAGGGAAGCTTCGGATCTTTACATTTGGGATGATTGAATCAGTTAGCATATTGATGTAACTCAATGATACTTCCGTAAACTCATTGATGTCAGCAGAGTTCGCCTTGAACATCTCCCAGTCAACGCTAAGCTAAGGGCGCCCTGTAGCCTGGCTTCCGATTGGTCAGTCCAGCGCTTGACCTCCTTCGTCACTTGGGGGTCCGTCTGACTTCTCTGCTTGTACATACGCAGTAGGAAGACAGCGGCATGATCTGATTTTCCGAAAGCTGGTAGAGACTTAGCTTTGTAACTGTTCTTGAACTGTGTGTAGCAGTGATCCAGTGTGTTGTCACCACGTGTAGGGAAGTGAATGTGTTGAATAAATTCAGGCATGGACCGGTTCAGATGTACTTGATTGAAATCACCGGCCACAATAAGCGCAGCTTCAGGGTGCGTGTGTTGTCTATTTAACACTTCTTGCAATTCTGAAACCGCAGCATCTCTGTTGGCTTGTGGAGGAATGTAGACAGCGTTGAATATTACCGAAGTAAACTCACGGGGCAGGTAGAAGGGTCTACAGACGATCGCTAGATGTTCTAGATGAGGCGAGCAGGACTTTGAGAGAACGGTGACATTTCTAGGATCACACCACTTGCTGTTCGTCATGATGCAAACACCGCCACCTTTCGATTTTCCAGATTCCTCAGTCCTGTCAGCGAGCAGCAGAGAAAAACTCCACCGGAGTGATGGCACAGTCCGGTACAAGTTCAGTTAGCCATGTCTCAGTAAAGCATAGAATGTTACAGTCCCTGATGTCTCTTTGAAACTGTATCCTCGCTCTTAGTTCATCCATCTTGTTCACAAGAGACTGGACATTGGCTAGAAGAATGCTAGGCAGTGGAGGCCTATGAGCTTTTATTCCTTAATCTGTTACGGGCCCCGGCTCGTTTTCCTCTGTGTTTTTTCCTTCTGCGCCGAGATGCGTCTCCATGGTTCCCTGATGCATCTCGGAGAATCTCAGTCGGCCAGGTAGAATCGTCGATTAAAACATCCCGAAACAAAAAAGGCAATTAATTTCCGATGTTTCTGAGTGTAACGCCATCATACGTAATCAGTGCAGTGGAAAAGTGCAAAAAATTAGTAGTTAATACAAGGTAAAAGAGTAAATATAAGCACAAATTAGGCGGAGCAACCAAAAAGGCATCCGAACGCGGCGGCGCCATGGCAACGATCGAACGAACTTGGCATACAGCTTATCGCCATCTTGAACGGTTCCATAAGCAGAATCTAACAACTGAAGATAAACAGAACGTGGAGAGAGTGGGTTCAGATGCTTGACAATGTCAGTGGCAGGAGGTAAAAGGCATTCAAGAATTCTCCTTGAGTGCTGCAGATCTGAAATGGCAGGGTCATTCATCATAAGCTCAACACTGGAGCGCCAGGTATCAAAGTCAGGTTCATGAGGGGGTCTGGGGGCTTTTCCAGAAAAGGTACGTAGTTTAGGGCATGACTGCATCTGCAGACCAATGTCTTCTCTTTTAACAATGTGCTCAACTACTGTCACCACCACCATGAGCATAGGGTAGTTTGGGTTCTAAGGCCTTTACGGCAGCACCTGAATTGTATTCTACAATTAAGCTTGGATACAATTCTGAGGATAAATCCTCAACTGGTATTATTTGATTAATAGATCCATATTGTTTGAGGAAATCTAAAAAGTCTTCATCTCTTTCTGTTCCAGTGATGCCTCTAACTAAAACGGCATTCGGAATTTTTACAGAGTGGTTCTGAACAATATCCATATTTTTAGGTTGATTTCAGTTTATTAGGTCAGTGAATATCAGAATTTTAGTATTATATTATTGTTAATACTTATACTAAGGTTTTGGGTCGCTAGACACTGTTAAATTACTATTTCAAAATGGTGAAAAAGTATTGCAAATTACTCATCTACCTCCTGACTGGGCACGCCATATTTTACTGTAGCACTCGGCTCAATTTACTATAGGTTTACTGCCCTCTCCCCACATACACAGCACACTATCCCATCTCCCCTGTCATCCCCCCAACACACACACCAAGACCCCTGGCAGTTGGGTTAGCCCCTTGAGCCGTGGATCTGCCCAAGGTTTCTTCCTTGGTAAGGGAGTTTTTCCTTGCCCCTGTTGCTCTTGGGTGCTCCTTGTTGGTGCCCCCCCACCCAATCCCAATCCTCCCCCCACCTTTTTTATGCAGCCCTTGCCACTTAATCTACTAAACCCCTCTTCTACTGCACTTTTACCCACCCCCCCCCCCCCCCACCCATAAATGCACAAATAGGCTGACACCAGACATCATTTCACTGCATTTCTTACTTCCAGTAACTATATGCATGTGACAATAAACTTCCTTGTATCCTTGTATCCTTGTTATGTCTAGTTACTTGGACCAGAATCAGAAGTTTCTAGATAAGACTACTGGAGGTAGATGGATGCAACAAGCTAAAGTTTAGGTTAGAATAATGATGACATTTAATAAGTAAAAGGAGTGAATTAATAAAATGGTAGAAATAACAATAAGTACAATGAATAGATTGAAATAAATAGAATGTACAAAGTGCAGTGCAATAAATAGGACTCGCCATCAATTCAGATCTTTTATCCACTAAAAAAAAAAAAACCTTTGACCTGTAAATATACAGGCCAGAAACAATCATGTATCCAGGTCTCAGAGTACAAAACATCCAATAAATAGTCACATCAAATAAATTAAATCAATAAATAAATTATATGAAACTGGTCTATGTTAAAAGGTTTATTAAACATTACCGGAGTTCAAGCTAGCGTTAGGCTTTTATGGTGCTGCACCAGCAGTAGCTCTAGTAGCAAACCTAGCTTAGCATAAACTTTTCACGGAAAAAACGAACTCACCGAAGCCAGCATTCGATGCAGTACAGGCAGTTCAGAAAGTTGCAGTTCTGTTTGAAGTTTTGTCTTCTGGATGTCTACGGTCATAATTATGTCTACATTACTATTTATGTATTTAGTCTTGTTCTAATCTTGTAGATATTTCAGTTAAATGTGTACCTTCAATCCATTCGATTTAACGTTAGTCCTGTCAATCGTTTTCCCTCCGGTCAGGTTTATGTTCTCGTTCAGGTTTCTATATTATATTAATTTCATTACTAATCATGTTTATCAGATTACACCATGTTCTAACTTATTATTGGATCAAATAATTACCTTTTCTCTTCTTATTGAGTTCTTATTATAGTGGATGGAATCCACTATCTTGAAATCTCCTGGCTTCTTCTTATTAGGGGTCCGAGCAGCGTAGCTATTTAGCGTAACTATTAGTAGGCAATACTTGTTAATTTGGTGTCATTAAACATAGAGGCATAGAATTAAGTTGTGGTATGAGCGTTTATTCAATGCATGCGTGTGCACGTTGGTAGCAAAGCTAAGCTTCAACCTATTGGAAGGCTATTTAATTATGAAACGACATGTAATAGAATGACGTGGATTTATGCAACTTCCATAAAAAACAGAGCACAGACTATATAAAACACTGTTTGGCATTAAGTATTAAAGTCAGCCAAAAGCTATTAATTAGTCTTAGTTAAAGATCTCCAGATCAGTGATTTATGCATGATCTGATCCGCCATTTACCATTCACAAAAGCTGGTATTGTGTTTCCTGAATCCTTACATTCAGGCATTCAAATTAAAAGTAATTAAATAGCATATAAATATTATATCAGTGTATGATGCTTGCATTAGGGAAACATCCCAAAACAACGGCACTGCTGTTGTTTTGAGAAGTATTTCTCATGCAAGCATCATGCAACAATGCAAAAACAATGAAACTATTGTAGGCCTAATTATATTTTACATTAGTAAAGCAGTACTCTGATGTGCATGTTTTCACAAACTTTTGTGAACAATCTTAGCACTTTAAACATTGACTGTTTTGAAGTGCATGTATAGCAATATAGTATAAAAATAATAATAATTGTGATATCATTATGATAATTTGATGGGGGGTGGGAGGAGGGGGTGGGTTCATGTAGGTGGGCCCTATGACCCCAAAGTATGCCTTGACTGGGCCTCAGATCAAAGAAGTTTGAGAAAGGCTGATGTAGACGACAAAGCAGCAAGGAGGCATCATATGATCATTTCAACAAGTTTTATGACAAGGTCGGTGAGGATGGGAAAAATCGTACATTTCTGTGCAAACTTTGCCTGCACTTCAGTCAGTCATTATTCATTTAATCATTAAATAAAATACAGTACACGTCTTGGTTCAATAGGTTACGTGCAGTCATTTTAATATGTTTTAATAAACATTGAACCAGTCCGGCTCTCAGCTTGTAGCAGATTTGTTTTTTTGGCCCTCTAATGTATTTTGACATCCCTGCTATAAACGTTTTATGGTCAATTGGTGTAACCAGTATTTTGTGGATATGGATAATGATTTAAAAATCTACTTCACTGCAATAATGGTTGTTTAAACCATTTTTACTCAAATGGTCAAACAATAGACATAAAACAAGATGTTTATATCATATGGTCTTGCTCAGTACAATGAAAAACCCATATAATTTAAATTTAGAAATAAATATAATAAAACATATTCTCATAGGATATTACAAAATAAACTAATAATTTCAGGAGAGCAATTGCATGAACTCTAGGTGTGACATATTAGATATTTTCCATTAGTTCATTTTTGTGGTTACACCATTTGAAAATTGAACAGGCTGTTAGTTCTATCTTTTGTTAAATTAAATAAAATAATATGAATACAACAGAAATACAAAGTATACACTCAGGCAAAAAGGTTTTAACATATTTTTAATTTTCTCATCTTACCAACCCTTATGTCACTGACCCATATATTATTATTATTATTATTATTATTATTATTATTATATTGTTTCTCATTTTCGAATGTACACTTAAATCTGCACAAAGTCCTTGAGGTAAAAGGGCTGTGGAGAAATTGCAGGATTGTTTGGCTGTGCCACCTAACCACGCCCAGTTTACCTGCTGGAAAACCCTGGAGCAGGGGCTCAGACCAGGATAAATTGTTTGCTCGCCCTCAGTTCACTCTTTTGTTCATCTGAACCCAGCACTCCAATGTGTCCTGCTTTGTGTGCGTCTTTGAGTTAACGTAAGTCATCACTTTAATGACCCTCACTATGACTTTTGTGATGTTTATCAGTTTGTAGAGTTGCTCTGCCATCATGTATAAAGTTAAGGTCTTTGTTTGTTGGTTTCCCATGTGAGAGATGCATGTGAGAGATGATTAGATGATGTTTGTTGACTTGGCATGTCAAGTATTGTTTAGTTGTACCTTATATAGCCATATGATTTCAGTTTATTGTTGTGAGTTGGGATCTGTACTGATTTACCCCATTTCACTGATTACTCCATTTTCTGTTTGTTTCCTCTTTGATGCAGCTCACATACAAGTAAAGAACAGATGAATTGAAACTCAAATAAAGTTAACTTGTGTTGCACCGAAATCTGCCATCTCCGTGTCATCACTCCATACCATTGAGCCTTCTGACCGAGACTCTGCCTGCTCGCCACACACTCACTCTACCTTAACCCACATCGCACCCTACAGTTCCTTCAGTTGGGTTGTGGAGGTTAGCATACTAGAATAGAATACTGTTAGAATACTGTTGGGTTGTGGAGGTTAGCACACTATAACGTTACAGCACAGGGTAATCCTAATTTTATGGATCAAATTTATTCCAATCCAACTCAAAAGTTTTGAACAACACAAAGGTTTTATCCTGATCAAAACCAAGAATGGATTATGTGATCTAATCCAATTTCAGGATCCTTGTTTCCCTTTGAACAACTTTGAACAACAATTTTCAAGATTTGAAATCCAATAGCCGAAATCCGTTAACTGAAACTGATAACTGAAATCCGATAACCGAAATCCGATAACTGAAATCCGATAACTGAAATCCGATAACTGAAATCCGATAACTGAAATCCGATAACTGAAATCCGATAACTGAAATCCGATAACTGAAATCCGATAACTGAAATCCGATAACTGAAATCCGATAACTGAAATCCGATAACTGAAATCCGATAACTGAAATCCGATAACTGAAATCCGATAACTGAAATCCGATAACTGAAATCCGATAACTGAAATCCGATAACTGAAATCCGATAACTGAAATCCGATAACTGAAATCCGATAACTGAAATCCGATAACTGAAATCCGATAACTGAAATCCGATAACTGAAATCCGATAACTGAAATCCGATAACTGAAATCCGATAACTGAAATCCGATAACTGAAATCCGATAACTGAAATCCGATAACTGAAATCCGATAACTGAAATCCGATAACTGAAATCCGATAACTGAAATCCGATAACTGAAATCCGATAACTGAAATCCGATAACTGAAATCCGATAACTGAAATCCGATAACTGAAATCCGATAACTGAAATCCGATAACTGAAATCCGATAACTGAAATCCGATAACTGAAATCCGATAACTGAAATCCGATAACTGAAATCCGATAACTGAAATCCGATAACTGAAATCCGATAACTGAAATCCGATAACTGAAATCCGATAACTGAAATCCGATAACTGAAATCCGATAACTGAAATCCGATAACTGAAATCCGATAACTGAAATCCGATAACTGAAATCCGATAACTGAAATCCGATAACTGAAATCCGATAACTGAAATCCGATAACTGAAATCCGATAACTGAAATCCGATAACTGAAATCCGATAACTGAAATCCGATAACTGAAATCCGATAACTGAAATCCGATAACTGAAATCCGATAACTGAAATCCGATAACTGAAATCCGATAACTGAAATCCGATAACTGAAATCCGATAACTGAAATCCGATAACTGAAATCCGATAACTGAAATCCGATAACTGAAATCACTGTAGCTAGTTAGCATGGTTAACAAAGTTAGCATGTTAGCATTGCTAGGATTGTTAGCATTTTAAGCAAAACTGCTAGAAAATGTTAGTTAAGTTAGCTAAGTAGCATGGTTAGCAGAATTAAAAATCTTAGCATAACTGCTAGCAAACATTAGAGCCATTCCAACTTTCAGTTATCGTCAAATATCTACCTATACACAGCCATTAAACTATTTGAATATCAACATTCATTAAACTTCCAGTCTGTCAACAACTTTTAAACTATTTACCTTCAACTTTTAAACGGTCTACTTTTAAACTATCATTAAACTATCTATTAAACTAGCTGTCTATCAACAACTTTTAAACTATCGACTGTCTATCAACAACTTGTAAACTATCTACATTCAGCTCTACTTTTAAACTATCAACTTTTATTAAGCTATGCAACCACCATGTCTATCCTAGCATCACCGTAGTAACCATCTCTGTATAATCTGTTTTAACTATACATGATATTTTACATCACAACTTTAGCATTTTCATGCACTGGTAATTCCTTGGAATTGCATTTCTAGTTATTATTATTATCATAACCTTTTCTTTTTACCTTTTCAAGAATTAATGCGACTCTAACCGCTAATCTCCAGAACGGTTTGACGCATGTGCTTCAAATTTGGTACAAGTGTTTGTATGGACTCAAAGATTAAGTGAGTTGATGTTGGAGGTCAAAGGTCAAGTCAATGAACACTCTGAGTGCAATGTCTCAAGAATGCCTTGACATACATGCCTGAAATTTGGTATGAGTATTTGTATGGATTCAAAGATGAAGTAAATTGATGTTGGAGGTCAAAGGTCAAATGTCAAGGTGAAAAACACCTTGAGAGTTATATCTCAAGAACGCCTTGACACACAAGGTCTATTGGTACGAGGGTTTGTATGAACTCAAAGATTAAGTGATTTAATGTTTTTTTTCCCCCACCAACTTTAGCAGCTTTCCATCCACTATTGTAATTCCTCTGGCATTACATTCTAGTTGATAGATTATTCTCGTTGGTTCATGTTGGTTCGTGTCTTTCGTTTGATTTCATTCAAAAGTTTTTCTGTGGTTGCTGTGGAGACGCAGGGGTCGCGCTCTGATTGGCCAGCTGGCTTTTAGAAGTTAACCCTTAATGCACCGGGCTACACACAGAATTAACAATGTCCTCTATTTGCCAGACGATGCAGACATCTGGCCTACAGATTAGGGTTGGGCGAATGAAGCCCCATGAGGCTTTGGAAGGTTCTTCCTGATTGTATCGTAAGTGTTTCGAAGTGTCAAAGCATTGAATACAAAACAATGACATCTGGTGGTTAGCAGACATAACAGCGGCTCTCATTAGCGATTAAACAATCACAGACGAAGCCACATGCTGACCAAATGGTCCTTCTCTGACACTGGTAAAACAAAGCGGAGAGACAACGTGTTCTGTTCCCTTGTGAGTAAAAACTATTAGGCCTACAGTCATTGGAATAAACATTATAGTTTTGATATGCTTCTAGTATACCGCACGCGCGACCGCGGTTTAAATCCCGCCATGTTCATAATTGCCATGAGTTAGCATTATTTGATATTGCATGCTTCTCTATTGTGGTTGTGTTTAAGACTTCATTTGATGTTTTGCAAAAACTAACAGTAGTGTCAGATAACAGAAAACATATAAAGGGCATTGTGAAAACATGGGGCATTGTGTACAATGGGGATTGTGAAGTGCTTGTGTAGCACTACAATTTTAGAAGGGTGCTTGTGCAACAAAACATATGTGTTGGGGACTTTAAGGTTTATCGAACCCGTAACGCTTTAGGGGTTTGATACAAGCACCGGTGCCCCTGTGTCAAATGTCCCATTTAAACTTTTCAGTGGCGTCCGAGCTTCGTGCGTCATCAGTCACGTGACCTTACAACTTTGATACGCGCTCCTATACATTGTGCCGAAGCAGATTGCTTCGCAGAAGTGATACGAGCTTCGGTGCCTCGGTGTCAGACTTCCCATCCCTACTACAGATCCTTTGTAAGATGGTACTGGGATTATTTAGGGAAAAAGGTCTGAGTTGTTGTTTCGGCTTGTGTTGTCCTGGGTATCCGAAGGGACAACACATAAAACATATTCGTTGGCTGTGATGATTCTATAACATTGCTCATTGATTGCGCTGGGCAATAGGTGGAGCCATCAGGTGTTATTGTGGAGATGTCACTTTCATCCTCCTCCTCCTCTTGATCAACCCGAGGTCTTTTAGCTGGCCTTGGATGATAAGGCTTGATGTCCATGGTGTATCCGAAGTGCTTGTATCAATACTCATACTTGAGTACGTATTCTGTTTGGGTACCTAAAGTAAATAAATGTGTATTACTGTCAAGTTACAAGATACAAGATTCGCTATCTCACACAAAACTGTACTGGCACAATGGAAACAAAAATATTTTAGTGACTGTGGTAAGGTGTATGATGTACTAAGTAGCACACCCACAAGATAACATTCAGTAATATCAATTATATCTGTTATGCAATTCATGGGTTTCATCAGGTCCATTTACACAGGTGTATTAATCAAGCACCATGCAGTCTGCATTCATAATCAAGGTACTTGATTTTATACACCTGTGGAAAGTGACCTGATGAAACCCATGAATTGACTTTCCCAAACATTGACGAGCACATAAGAACCTGTATTAGCCTACTAGAAAAAGACTTCTAGAAACTAACTAGCACAACAATAAAAGTTAGATCACAAACCTTTGCTTCTAACGACCTAATGTAGGCTAGAAAGCTGTGTAGCCCGACATGAGGATGTGCTCTGGAAGACATACAAAACACTAAGTAAACAGCAAGTAATCAAACAAAACATCATTGTAGGCCAATGTAATAATGGCAAGAAGACATAAATTAGACTGAAGTGTAAATACCTGGGCTCTAGTGATAGCAACTTAGCCTAATAGTGCACGGCTATTGTGTTTTTGATTTTCCCTGTTTAGACTAGAACAATACCCGTCCTTAGTTGAGCATAAGATATTGTTGCCAATATTATTATTTGTGGTTTAATGCTTAGGTTAGAAGATTATAGGTTCAACAAGCTAAATCTCTGGGTAGTGTGGTCATACAGTTTTTTATGAGTGTAGCTACACCAGGCACGTAACTGAAGCATTCCGTTCGCGTTGCGTCTTCTGCAACAATTAGCTTCCAATAGGCCTAATCAATGGAAGTAGCTACACCTGGCACGTGGCCTGTAGGTTTCGTTAAAAAAAATAGACCATTCCTCTAATGTATTTTACCAGAGCCCTTCCTATTAGACATTCTCTGATTTTACACGTCGCAAACAGAACACTTCAGTTACGTGCCTGGTGTAGCTTCCTGTAATATAGGCTAGCCTAAGCCTAGCTTGTGCCCTTTTCATGCATGCTAACGTGAAGAATATGAACATGCTATTTTGTAACAGTCGTTAGGTGGAAAAGTTTGTTTGTACTTACAGCCTGTGAGCTGGTGGTCAATCGTTGTGACGATACAGGTCCAGGTTTTCAGAACATCGATGCAAAATCACTTTCTAACTGTAGGCAGGCACAGTGAGTGTGGTTGAAATGATTGGAACACAGAGCTAATGTTGCACTATACTTCGGTGGTGGTGTTCCAACGATAAATTCCAACCATTTCATCCTCAACTCTTCTTTCTAAGGCAAGACATGCAACATTGATGTGTTATTGCCACAAATAACACAGGCACGAATTTGCTCGGCTATGTTAGCAACTTGCTGTTAGCTCCTACTAGCTGCAGAGAGACAATCTCCTGGCCAAAATCTTCCTGTCTTCCTGTGGGCGGTCACAAGCCAAAGTGGGCGAGGCCATGAATAATTGTTTTCCCTGCGGCGTCACAGGGAAGGGCTTTTTCTGATTCGCTTCTTTTTTCCGTGTATTTTCTTTCATTGGCTAATGCGGGCAATGGGGATAGAAGATCATTTTCACGTGCAGCATGCATATGCAACTTGGAGTGAGCAATAGTATTTCGAAAGGAACAAGTATTAAACGGTTTCTCGGTGAATGAGACCTTTAAAACGAGACATTGAGAACTTTTAAAAAGCACTGGTAGTTTATTTACAAGACGATTTATACAGACAGTACCTTCAAGAAGTTTACCGTTCGCCGCCATCTTGAAGTTAGTCACGATAAGTCGAGCGACAAGTACGAATGAACAGGTATGATAAGGGATCAGATTCCAAAAATAATTCAGTGGAAATGCATGGATTCCGGTTGTTTCCAGTAGCAGCAACTGGAATCCATGCATTTCCACTGAATTATTTTTTTTCGGTATCACACTTTAGGTCAATATCACACCGGAATTCTCCTTTAACCACACTGCTGACTTGCTTCACCTAGATTTCTAACCTCACTGTGGTAATTTGCAGCCAGTGGCCCAAGTAGGTCTTGAAAAGGACACTTGATGAATGAATGAACTTTACACTTTATGAGATATTAACATAAATCAAGCTTATTTTCCCCCATAGACTTTGCATTGGCACTATGACATCACAATGGACTAATCAAACTGATTTGCACCTGTATGAACTGCCAGCTGCTCAACTAGGCCAACTCTCTCAATGGGCTTTTCTCAAAGTCAAGGATGGGTCCTTTAAATGTGTTTTTACTCTTCTTAGAGCATGAAAAAAACAAATATTCACTTTTCCAAAAATATGATTCTTTCAGAAAGTTACAGACATGTCCACTACACTGGACTACATGCGCTTAAACACTCAACATAAACAGAATAAACTTAATGGAAGAATGAATCAAATTGAATTTTATCATAAATCCATGAACAGTTATTTCATTTTATGCTTTGAAAAGCATTTAACTATACTTTCACAGACTTCAACGTTCTATAGACCTATTATTTAGGCCGAAATAAGAGAGCAAACAGCGCTCACAACTGAGCTTCCATCTAAGCTTTCAAAAACGTCTCTGGAAGGAACAAACATACTCCATACTTCTTCAAGGATGCAGGACTGGTAAACCAGGTCATTAAACATGCATTATGTTTTCAGCAACAAGAACAGTCAGTCTCTGCATCACTGAATATCTATATCTCCAAAAATTCTCCGCTTCTCCAAACATTTTTCTTTTCAAATGAGCCTCAGTGTATGCTCAGTTCATCAATCCTAGGCTATATGAAAATTGGCAAAGCATCCAGGGCAGAGTGCCACATGGTATTTGGTCTTCCATGTACATGCAGCATCGTGGCATCTGTTTGCATTTTTGACCTGGGTGAGCTTGGGCCAATGATTTGCTGTGCTGAACCTGACCTCACTGGGTACTTTGGTCACTGTTCTGCGCTTTGCTGGAGGTGGGGTCCCACTGGGTCTCCCTCTTCTGTTTTGCTGGAGGGACCCAGCATTTATCAGTGCACAGGCCACAGAAGCTTTGAAGATCAGGAGATTCATCTTTTCCAATCCAGACATTAGGTAGAGGCGCCATACATTAACAACGGTCACATCCAGAAAATGAAAAAACACTCGGATGTACCATCGCTTGTTTCTACGTCTGTGGGGATACATTGCCACACACTGGTCAACAAGATCCACCCCACCCATGTGTTGATTGTAAAGGGCCACCGAGAAGGGTCTTTGGACGCTGATCTTTTTTTTTTTTTTTTTCTTCAGCCATCTTTTGGCCGTGTCTTCAGGGGACTGACCAGCACAGGTTGACGCCAGGTGGATGACTGAACTGTCAAGCCAACGTGTGATAGTGATGTTTCCATTTGTGCTGACAACAGAGCAAGCTCCTCTGCCCTCTTGTGTCAGTTGTTTTTCACTCTTGAGTTTTTGACTTGCTCCTTTCACTCTGTTTGCTCTGCATGTTCCTGTGCCATAAATGCCTAGGTCTTTCAAGGCTTCAAGGAGAGGAATGCTGGAAAAGAAATTATCAAAAAACACCTTGTGGTTCTTGTGTTTTTTGTCATCACAAAGGCGCATCACTACATCTCCAGCCATTCTCAAACCACTGCTGTGACCCCTATTTGCTGAGCCCTGGTACACTTCAAATCTATACACATAACCTGAGGACCCTGCCCTCACCCACACTTTCACTCCCCAGGGCTTGGGCTTTTTTGGTATGTATTGCTTGATCGACAGTTGGCCTTTGAAGGGAATCATCTGCTCATCAATTGAGTGGAATTCTTCAGGGTCTGCTGTCGCCAGGAATGTTTTCTGAAGTGTACTTAGCACTGGTCTTACTTTGAAGAGCCTATCCGTGTTTTCTGGCTCGTAAGTATAGTTATCCACAAAGTGGAGATAACTCAGAATTTGCTCAAATCTGTTTACAGACATGGCATCTGCAATTATTCCTAGACGAAGACCATCCTCACTGGACCAGTACATTCGTGCCTTAGGATATCGAATGTACCCCATGATCATGTTGATCCCTAGAAAAATTTGCATTTCTTCACTTGTCACTGCCAGATTTTCTTTCCCTTTCTGCAGAGCATACATGTTGGTGTTGTGCACTGTCTGTTGGTCACCTCTATTAACGATTTGTGGCTCCCCCATTGTTTACATGTGTTGAATTGAAGTCAATGGGAGCCGTAAATCGTTAATAGAAGTGACCAAAGAATTTCTCCGGATAGCGTGACTGTGGTGGCTGGTAGGGAGACAGTTGATAAGTGTTCTTTACAGTCTTCTGTAATAAACTCCGGGTTCGCTAACTAGGTTGTTGGTGCTTTGTTTTATGTGTAGAGGCCCAAAGCAAGCTACCAACGAGGTTTGGTGCTGTTTTGAACAATATTACTGGTTATACAAATGCTATTTGGGAAGCATTTAGCTTACTGCCATTACTGCCACAGCATTTAGCTACTCCACTGTTTGCGATTTGGGGCTATAGCATATACCAGGTCAAGCTCTGTAGTGGTTGATCAACGAAAATTACTGTGTCCACGTCTTATTTGATGTGTTTTAATGCAGAAAAACACCCTTGTGTCAATTTTCGCTGGAATTACACTTTAAACTACTCAACTATTTAACTATTCAGCCATTCCAACTGTCAGTGGTCATCAACTATGACTCCTGCCAACTGTTTCCTCTGCCCACAACTGTTTCCAAATAAAAGTTTGTTTTGCATTTTCATGCACTGGTAATTCCTCGGAATTACATTTTCTAGTTATTCTGTATTATTTGTGCCTTTCCAGATATGCAAACTGTCAATGCCATTGGCACTAATGCACTGCCATTTGACGCGAGAAATAAACAAACGTGAGGAAGCATAGACGAACATTTAGCATGAGAAAAGCATGTGTGGGGAGTGAGGTGCGCATTTTCGCTGTCATTTTTGAAACAGTCAGACTTGCACATGCACAGATATCGTAAATTTAATTGCAAAATTCCTTGCTATTTTGTTTCAAACACTATGCTACCCTTAAACAGTAACGCTACCGTTTACTTCTGGTCTTCACCTAGACATCACACCCTCTTCTGAATAGACTGTTCAGGATTGGTTGGTGATTGTGTGATGCGCGTTGTTCACGTTGTTACTGAGCATGAGGGGGAGAGAGATAGGGATGTGAAACGCCAAACACCAAAGCAAGTGTTGCCGCTTAAAACAATGAAATACGGTACTCAATATTTGCGATATAACACTTTAACCCTTAGAACCCGATTGACGCAATGTGCGTCATAAAACACACCCTTTCTTCTCTGTTACATTGCTCCGGAACCGTTTAGCGCAGCGAGATGAAACCTTTATTGCGTGACAGAGCAGAGGTGGGGCTTTCCAACGAGACTACACACTTGTCTGTACGATCAAGTATGAAAATTAAGAAAAATCATGAAATTAAATCAAATTGCACCATATTTACAGTCTATACTCTGTTCACCTGCGCACCCATTACTCTCGTTTGAATTACTCGCGAACCCGTGATCGCATAGATATGGCAAGCATATCAGATGAAAAAAGAGACTCAGGGCTATCCATTGGTACCATGTATATCGATCCTTCTGGCTTATGAAAACAGACGAAGTGACTGCAAAATAATAATGTCATGTACACAAACCAACGCTGCACACCCATTACTCTGGTTTGAATTACTCGCGCACCCATGATCTGATAGATATGCCAGATGAAAGAGGAGACTCAGAGCTATCATTTGATACCAAGTACATCCTTCTGGGTTATAAAACAGACGAAGTGACAGCAAAATAATAACTTCATATAGCTGAACTTACCCCACGTTTTTTCTGTTTTTGTGGCAAAGCATGTTTATAATCCAACGCTATCGTGTGTTTCTCTATGGCAAAGCATGTTCATATTCCGGTTTTGAGATCCTAGCAAATTCCTGCATGCCATCCAATTCAAGGCTCACATTGCATCCCAATTTGTTCAACAAAGAAACACCTTTTTTGGCTTTACTTTGTTCATGGCAATGCAGTAAAAAGTTGAGAATCATTATGAGTGCATACACCATATGCAGGCAGGCTAACACGCAACCTCGGGTCAAGTCAGGTCAGATCAGTTCGTGTCACAGATATGGAGCGCAGAAAGGTCATTTTTCATCACTAAATAAAAAATGGTATTTATAAATCACACACCACATATTTCTGTAAATTGCTCAGCCCCAGAGTATCCCTCCAACATGGCAATTGTAATGCCCGATTCAGGACAGTCTGCCCTACAGACACATGAAATGCATGTAGAGCTATGAGCTTGCTGTGGTGAGATGTATGTTGAAATATAAGAATTTTTATAATACACATTTTATATTTTAATTCTTTAAAAATCATAATAAAATCAATGCTAGTACTAATACATGAAATGATCTGGATAGCCTAGACTCTGCTGAAAAAAACAATATATAATATGTGTGTGTGGCACTTACAATGACCAGAATAAATCCTTATGAATAAAGGTAGTGAAAATGCCCTAAAAACGGCTTAGGGTTCTAAGGGTTAATGTATCTCACATACAGCAAACTGTGATATATCAAGTATATTCAGTATATCGCCCAGCCCTAACTTGAGCCATTTATTAGTTATCCTATCTCGCACCTGTGTTCTTCTGTGTCCCTCTCTATTCAGCTGGATCTCTTCTCCCCCTCTCTCACTTTTTCATTCTTCACTTACTCTCTATTTTGTTCTCCATCCCTGTTTCAATTACTCTTACAATCTCTTTTCTGTTTTTCACACTGTCCATTTCAATCTAGCCTACCTTTTTCTCTTTTCTGACACTCAGTGCTCTTCTCATCTCTCCTCACTCTCTTCCAGGATTGTTCTGTATGCAATAACTTAAGAACGGTTTAAATTAGGAATATTGACCCTAGCAAACCTTAGCAATCACTTCAATTACTATAGCAACATCCCAGCAACCACTTTGCATGTTCTGGTATTTCCTTCAGAAAATGCTTCTCTAGTTGAGTTCACTCTTGATATTCTATATTGTTTTGTTGTTACGTTGTGGTATTATGCACAATGCTTTATTTGTTTAAATATGTTTAGTTGCTTTCACTGCCAGGCAAATTCTATGAACATGAACATGATTATACCTGTCTTTTCAGCACCATGTTGATCGAGTTTGTGGTGGTTCTAGCCTTGGGTATTGTAGCCTGTCTTGTGTTGCTAAAGAGAAAGACAGTTGTACTGAAGACAGAAGACGGCTGGTGGGGTATTGGAGATGCACCTCTGGGGAATGAGGATGAGAGTATTTCTACCTTCATGGTTGAAACATCCCAAAAAGAGATTGAGGTTAGAGGGGTTAAGCAAATTCTAGTATATTATATATTCTTTATATTTAACTTTTTATTATTATACATACCTGTGAATGGAATTGTGTATGGGGTCCCTCACACCAAGAATGATAGCTATAATAATAAAAAAAAAGGCTTTAGCTAATATGAATTGACAACATCCACACACAAAGTATAACGGTAATGAGATGAACGATATCATTAGGGATCACTTTCAAACTGATTTTGAGAACAATGACAGCTGACAGAGAAGCTGACTTCCCGTATTGTTGGTCAGTGTGGTTCTTGGTCTGAACATGTATGGCCATGCATACTGTGTGCATGATAAATTAGTAAAAGAAGCATGAGAAAAGTAATTATCATACTCATGTAAAAGGAGAAAGAGATGGGGTGGGATCGGGAAGTTACTAAATGTGGTATGGGCGCTATAGCCAGTTGCGCCACAGCGCCCCTAACTGTGATCTTAGGAATAGCATATTGTTGTTTGTACAAGCTGCGCCTCTGAGCTTTGTGCAATCGCAGCCCCTTACTCACTCCCCACAGCCTCTCCTTGCATGGTAACAACTGATAACCTGACATGCAACTTAAGATGTGTAGTGTATGAGATGGGTACAGACTACAGAAGATTTTAGATGAGCGACCACAACATGTATTAAGTAGGCCCAGATTTCCCCCCTGGAATAGTTATCAGGTCCAGTTGGAACATCAGTGAATGGCCAAAAAAAGGACAAATCATGGGGGGTATACCAAACATTACTTGGGTGTTAGGGTAGCCTACTGCACATGTCATTGACAGTGAGTGGAAACTTCAGTCATTTGCATTTATCATGCTAAAAATCTGACACCAGGCACTACGCTGATGCCTGCGCCAAAGGGAAAATTATATGAAAAAAGAGAGAGACGTTGAATTTTAAAGTCTATAATGTTGGTTTGGCTCTTCATGTTTAAATGTGTATTTTTATCAGATTTTTGGCCGGTTTTCTCACACACATTTTGAGTATTCTCCAATAATCACATTTGCAAGTTCTCTTACATTCTTTATCATTATTTTGCAGGACTTGCACAGGAGAATAGATCAAACACGGCCTTTTCCTTCTTTGGAGGACAGCCAATTTAATTATGGCTTCAACTCTAAAGTTCTACAGAAAGTTGTAACATACTGGAGAAATGTCTTTGACTGGAAGAAGCAAGTGGACAAAATAAACAAATACCCTCATTTTAAAACAAAAATTGAAGGTGTGTTGATTGTGAATGTGATTGTAAAAGTGTATTTGTGACCATTCTATAGTACAATGATAAAGTAGATTGACTCTTTCAAGAATCAAGTTTTTTTTGTTACTAAATGTCAGGTATCAGTGTCCACTATGTCCATGTGAAACCAAAGAGAAAAACAAATTGTGTACCCATAATCATGGTACATGGTTGGCCTGGCTCCTTCTATGAGTTCTATGGGATTATACCCCTTCTCACTGAGCCTGCCAACCTTGATGACATTGCCTTTGAGGTTATTTGCCCATCCATCCCTGGCTATGGATTTTCAGAGGCCCCACGTAAAAAAGGTTAGTCATGAAAAGAGCTGATGTGCATGTTAGATTACATTTACAAATTTTCCAAACTAAAGTCATCATGAAAGTAACTAACGTCATTCTATGGATTGTGGGTAGGGTTTGATTCTGTTTGTGCAGCCAGAATATTCCTCAAGCTGATGAAGAGGCTTGGTTTCAGTCAATTCTATGCACATGGTGGAGACTGGGGCTGGCTTATCACTACAAACATGGCACAGCTTGATCCCAAGTGAGTGTCTGTTACAGCTTTGAAACAAGATTGCTATTTCCAAACAAGTTCATTTGGAGTCGCAAGATTTGTCTAGGCAACCCTGACATGTTACTGCTGGGATGTTGTGGGTAGGATGACCGATGACCAAGGCAAAGAGACAGTCAATTACCAATGGCCCTTTACAAATAATATGTGTTTACATAAAACAATTAAGTCCTCAAAACCTTTCGAATTCAAATTTAAACTTTTCAAATGGTCTTGTCCATCAGAGCAGTCAAAGGCCTTCACCTGAATTTTGCACCGCCTGCTAAGCCTGATTTTCCAATGATACTGTCTTTGATGCTGGGTTGGCGATTCCCAAAGTTATTTGGCTTCACTGAGCATGACGTGAAACGGCTCTACCCCTGCATGGAGAAAATGGTTGTAGAGCCAGTGAAGGAGATGGGATACATGCATATCCAGGCTACCAAACCAGATACTGCAGGTGAGAGAAGCTGCTCTTTATAAAACAGGGAAAACCATGGTGGTCACTGGATGTTTTCCCTCATATCCCTCTTACCCAACTTGAGTTTATGTCTTACAGGAAGGGCATTGAATGATTCGCCAGTTGGTTTAGCTGCTTACATTCTAGAGAAGTTTTCCACATGGACAGATCTTGAGTTCAGGGACCTTGAGGATGGAGGACTAGAAAGGTAAATTATAATCAATAATTCAGCATCGCACAATTGAACAGCATCCTTACCCAAACAATTGTGTACAATTTTTGTTTTGTTAGGAAATTCTCCCTGGATGACCTTTTAACAAATGTAATGATCTATTGGACGACTGAGTCAATTATTTCATCCATGCGATTCTACAAGGAGAATTTTGGCCAGGGCTTGAATCAGCCGCATGCAAGGTACACAAGAAAAAAATATGGAATATAAATGGAAATGTATCACCAATTCCACTGTCCATAAGTATATTATTGAGTCTATACTGTCTTATTGATACATACTGTACTCATACTGTATACTCATGTTTTGTTGAGTTGTAAATTGAGTTGTAAATTTTGTTTTTTTTTACTGTCAAAGTACTCCTAAGTCACCTTTGGGATATAGCCAATAAGGTGTATCCCGAAGATGATGTCTTGTGTCTTCCTTCAGAGAACCTATATTACGTTGGCAACTAGTGTTTTTAATAATTTGTTTCTCTTCCCACATCTGTAGTATACCAGTATATGTGCCCACTGCCCTGGCTTCTTTTCCCAACGAGCTGATGCACACTCCTAAGCTTTGGGCAAAACAAAAGTATCACAAACTAATTGCCTTCACCCCAATGGCTCGTGGTGGCCACTTCGCTGCCCTAGAGGAGCCAGAACTTATGATGCAGGACATTCAACATTTCATCAAGATCCTGGAGAAGAAGTAAATTCTAAATTCTTTTTTCAATTTACTTTAGCAGCCTAAACTTCTGTTTAGAACTTCTGTTCTGCACTGTACTTTACAATGAATGGTGCGAATATGTTTAACTTTCTCTCTGTTTGAGGTTGAACTGGAAATCTTAGAGAATGATTTTGAAAAGACTTTGATTATTGAATCATTATAAATACAAGGTGTACAGATGAAGTGCTTACACACAAAAACTTTCAGATTTTAAAACGCAGTGTGCATGCACATTCTATGATGACTTCCCTTTGTAAAGGTGAAGCAAACTATGTGAGAATTCATGTCACATGATTGCTTATGTAATTGAAAACAAAGGGGCAATTGGTCTGTCACTAGCATAGATGCTTCTTAATAAAATTACAATAACATTTAATGGTTTTATGTGATGCAAGAAATCACACTCTTGCCCTTCTATGCGTTTATTAGCTATTCCTGTTCGCCTTTGTTTAAAGCACATTGAATGACCTTTGTGTATGACATGTGCTATATAAATAAAGTTGTCTTGACTTGACATGGCTTCACAGGAATTTCTCAAATCAGCACCTGTGGCTTAATCTACAGCTTCAGTTTAGCTGTTGCTGTGTTTAAAGTATCCATCCATCCATCCATCCATCCACCCATTTAGTGAAATGAGATTGCACTTGCCACTGGTGATGTGCCACTTCTGGTTGTTGAAATACATGCTGAACTAAAATTTAACCAAAGATATGGACAGACATGCATCTTAAATTGTATTCTACTGCTGCTACCTAGCAAATAGCATTGTCATAGGACCTTGCCAATAACTGTTAATGACAAAATCCCATAGTATGGCTTGTTACAGCTTGCGGTTGTGATGCCAATATGGTTGTAACAGCCCCTCTTTTCAATGTCAGCCTCTGAGCGAAGCTTGCTTGAAATGTTTCTAGGGTTTAGAAACAGTCTGGGGTGAAATGGTTTGAGCAAATGGTTTGAGCAAATGGTCAGTTTAAGTCTTGAGGCATCGACTGTTGGTCGGAGAAGGTCCCTGGGAAGGAAATACAAACAGCTGACATTCCCTGTACAACCTGGAGCACAGCATTTTCTCCAGTGGTGTGCCATTTTTTATATTGTTGATTTAAACTTTATGTTTTCTTCTTCTAGATCCTGTAGAAGTAAGCTACATCCATATTCCTTAGCCCAGGAAGTGGGCCGGTGTATGTACATTGTGGCAGTGTACCAAAAGTGCAGTCCTTGTGTTTTATGTAACATTGGGGCTTTGTTGCAATTGCCCCGTTTTACATTTGCATTTATTCAATTAGTAGATGCTTTTATCCAAAGTGACTTACATGTCAGTTATCATTATCATATTAATTAGAGGTCATTTCAAGTTGTGGGATTTGCATGAAGCAGGCGACAATGGGATTTGAGGTTCACTGTAGGCCTATGTCCATTTTACATACCAGTATGACTATTGTAATTCACTATTAGTTGGCTTACCTGCTTGTGTAGTAAGATCGTTACAGCTGATTCAGAATGCTGCAGCACGCCTGGTCTTCAATCAGCCAAAGAGGATACATGTAACTCCTCTCCTAGTTACTCTCCATTGGCTCCCTATAGCAGCCAGAATTCAATTTAAATCTCTCACTTTGGCCTATAGGACACTGACTGGATCTGCTCCTTGTTATTTTAATTCAAGGGTCAAGATGTACATCCTCCACCGCCCACTGCGGTCTTCTGAAGAGCGTCTGTTGTGTCGACCAGTCATAAACACTAGGTCGAATTCAAGACTTTTTTTCCTCAGTGGTTCCATGTTGGTGGAATGAGTTGTCCAGTGCTCTCTGTTCCTGTGATAGTTTTGGGTCTTTTAAGAGGGGTCTAAGGACATAAATATCTGTTCAACATGCACTTAGTTCATTAAAGGAATACGCCACCCCTAGGTGAAATTGGGTCACTCCCCGCAGTCCCTAGAGTTGGATGAATGAGCCAAAGCGTTTTATAGCCGACCCAGCCATTGTCCTAATCTAGAAACGGCCCGGCTAGCTTTATCTTAGCGTAGTCGCTGTAATCCGGAGATTCCAGCTAGCGTGTCGTTGCAAAAGTGAATCAAATAACTCAAGATTTTTTATAATTATTTCTCGTAACCTGTACATTCACATCGAGTACAAATATCAATGCAAATTAATACGAAGGGATTTACTAGACCAATTTAGATTTGGAACTATTTTCGGGCATAGCACCGGCAAAGCACCGCTGCCAGGCGCAAAGTCATCACGCAGCATCTGTAAACCCTCAACTTCCGGCAATACACCAGCGTGACTACCAAGTTCTCTGCTACTAGGCTGACACTGACAGGTGGGTTTTCTCTAAGAGTTCTAATGGCGATGAATATGGAAGATTACACGATAGACGAAGATGATGACTTCGACTACCAAGATCCAAGCCCCTACCTTTTCGAACCTGAGCGACTAGTCAAGGCGAGTCGGATGAGAGAACGACAGCAAACACGAACTGGTGGTGTGAGTGTGGAGTGTGCCAACCCATGCCGACTGAAATGGAGTGTTTATGCTGTGCAGAGTGGGATAAAATACTGCCATCAATGGTGGGCAACGCTCCCGAAGAGGAGCGTGACCGCACTTGTGTCACTGCTACCGACGACTTCTCAGCAATGATCCATCCTGCAGTCCTCAGTTTTTTTTTCCACACTCCACACTCACACCACCAGTTTGTGTTTGCTCTCGTTCTCTCAAATCTAAATTGGTTTAGTAAATCCCTTTGTGTTAATTTGCATTGATATTTGTACTCGATGTGAATGTACAGGTTACGAGAAATAATAAAAAAAATCTTGAGTTATTTGATTCACTTTTGCAACGACATGCTATTTGCAATCTCTGGATTACAGCGACCACGCTAAACTAAAGCAAACTGGGCCGTTTCTAGATTAGACAATGGCTGGGTCGGCTATAAAATGCTTTGGCTCACTCATCCAACTCTAGGGACTGCGGGGAGTGACCCAATTTCACCTAGGGGTGGCGTATTCCTTTAAGCACTTCTTGGGCTCTATCTTGCACTCCAGCGCAATTGACTTTGTATACTCGCGCTTTTGTCTTTCCTATTTTGCAGTCAGCGCATATTGGAATTTGCACACACACACACACACACACACACACACACACACACACATAAATGCACGCTCACACACACAAGCAGACACACACACATACACACATAAATAAACACACGCACACACACATAAATAAACACACACGCACAGGTATGCACACACTCACACACGCGCATAAGCACATACACACACCCATAGACATGTAGTAGGCATACGCACGCACACACATGCACACACATAGGCACGCACGCACAGACTCACACGCATACACACACAGGTATGCACACACTCGCACGCGTAAAGACACATACACACACAGTAGACATGTAGGCATACGTATGCACACACATAGACTAACATGCATACACACACAGGCACACACAAACACACACACAAACCCCATTATTCCCCCACACACACTCACAAGTGAAAACACACACACAGGGAAGCATACATACACAAAAGCAAATGCACACATTCACACTCATTTACATACACAAAAGTTGAAAGAGTAGGAGATGGAGACAAATTCACAAGCGTGGTTTATTTTTGCGGCGAGAATATGCAGGACTAAGCGGCGGTCATATTTTGTACCGCTTTGCGGTATATGTAATTATTATGACCGCCGCGCAGCGAAGCGGCGGTCATACTGTATAGGTTTAGTCAGATTTTTTTTTTTTTTCGCGATGTCCAAATTTCCGTCAAGGATTCCCGGGACACTGTAAGACCGGGTATCGAAACTTGGTGGGCATGTAACCCCACATGGATAGCATGGAACCTCCTTTTTTTCGTTTTGATCTGTAGCCCCCCCGCTGGACTGGACCCCCCGAAAGGAGGGTAGGGCAGACACAGTTTTCTGTGAATATCTCGAGAACCGTAGGATTTAGGTGGACCATTTTTTTTGTATGTTGATCTCAAAGGGCCATGTCAACCCATTCCATAACCACTCATTTCATGTATAGCGCCACCTAGTTAAACACATAAAAGTAAAAATGAGGTGTTGTAATCGCAGGTATCTGTGACCTAACATAGTCAAAACTGCACGAAATTGGAAGTGTAGGATCATTATGACACCCTCTGAATGCACGCCAAGTTTCGTGGAATTCCGTTCATGGGGGGCCACACAATAAATTAATTTATGTTACTATACACCAACTGGCCTGTAGGTGGCCGGAGACAGTTTTCTGTGAATATCTCGAGAACCGTAGGGCCTAGGAGGTCCACCTTTTTTTTGTATGTTGGTCTTAAGGGGGCATATCAACCTATCCCATTACCACTTATTTCATGTATAGCACTGGCAGTGCAGTGCCTGGCAGTGTAGGATCATTATGACACCCTCCGAATGCATGGCAAGTTTCGTGGACTTTCGTTCATGGGGGGGCCTTACAATAAAATAATTTTTTAATTAGTGACCGTACACCAACAAGGATTCCCGGGACACTGAAAGACCGGGGTACACGAAACTTGGTGGGCATGTAACCCCACATGGATAGCATGGAACCATCGCTTTTTGTTTTGATCTGTAGCCCCCCCCCCCCGCTGGACTGGACCCCCCGAAAGGAGGGTAGGGCAGACACAGTTTTCTGTGAATATCTTGAGAACCGTAGGGCCTAGGATGACCATTTTTTTTTGCACGTTTGCCTCCAGGGGTCATGTAAACCCATTCCATATGCACACATGTGCATAAACAGATACACACGCACACACATACATTCACAGTAATCCTACGTATGACACATACTCACACAGTAGACATATATACGCATGCATGCACATGCACACACACAGACACATAAACAGGCAAATACACAAGCACATGCACGCACACACACCCACCCACACACACATAAACATAAACATGTACACGCACACATGCACACAATTCAAGAATTTCTCAGAATTATGAACAGGCAAGATGGGGGTGGGGTTGTATAAAATGTATATTACATGTGAAATCTATGAACTAATCATGTTTTGGTACTTGTTGTCTAGCAGATGCCAGTGAGAATCGAGTGTGCATAATGCAATTCAGTGAGACAGTTAGAATCATATATGCCTTTCAGCGTGACTTATTTTTGTGGAAAACATGTGCTGGACTGGGTGGCGGTCATATTTTGTACCGCTCTGCGGTACATCTAGTTGTTGTAACCATTTGTCTGTCTAAGCTTGAACCACAGTTTAATCACAGTTTTAGATAAATGAATGAGCAAACTCTACTTTACTCCATTGCTTCTTTCTTATTTCATTCACAACATCAGATTAGATCAATAATGGTAAGTTAGGAACAGTGACTATTTAAAAATCTTGGCTCTTTCACATACTGGGGTTAGTGGTCAAGGTAAGAGTCTGCAGCTGTAAAAGAGGTCTGGCTTTTCCCAAAGCTCATGGTGGGGAGGGGGACAGCACATGCAGACTCTCCCTGGGTAGCCTAGACCCGTGGGAGGCAAAGAATTGGTGGGAGGAAATAACAGCGCAATTCAAGATCCTGGCATTACCTCACCAGTAAAGGATAAGACGAGGGAAAGGAATTGCTACATAATTAAAAAGCAAAACCTCTGAACAGAGAGCACAATCATGAGATCAGGCTTGCTAAAGGACTCTAAAACCATAGTGTGGAACATTTAAACAGACAGTATTTTAGGTACCAATTTTGATAATTCTATGAAGTTGACATCTTTCTATGGATAAGCATCTGAAGAGTGCTTCATTTGACTCATTGGATATGGATGTAACCAAGGCGGGAAACCTGGTCTGTGAGAGAGTGGCCCCTCCAGGCTCCACAAAGGTAACTCTTAGTGACACAGATAAATGGGTAAGTTAGATCTGCAGAATAACATCCTAGGGCAGTGTACAGTGCCTATATAAAGTATTCACTCACTTTATAAATGGAATCATGGTCAGTGTAATTTGTTTTGTTTTTTTACAAGGATTTGGGGGAGAAAATGAAATCTAATGTTAAGGGGAAAACAGATTTCTACAAAGTAAAGTAATTTAAAATATATCATGGAAAATTAGCAATTGCATAAATCTTCAAGTCAGTATTCGATAGATTAGTCTCAATTAGACTCGAACATCTGGATACTGCAATTTTACTCCATTCATCATTGCAAAACTGCTCAAGCTATGTCAGGTTGCACAGGTATCGGATGTGAACAGCCCTTTTCAAGTCCAGCCACAAATTCTCTATTGGATTGAGGTTTGGGCTTTGACTCCCCAGAACATTTACCTTGCTGTCTTTAAAGCGCATACACTACCGGTCAAAAGTTTAGGATCACTTAGAAATTTCTATTCCACTCCATTATAGATAGAAGACCAGCTGAGGTCAGTTGCATTGTTTTTTTTAATCAGGGCAGCAGTTTTCAGATTACATTATGTGCTTACATGCAGTAATTGCAAAAGGGTTCTTGACTGTTGTAGAAAGAAATGGCTGATCTTTAATGCAATATCTACTTTGCCCATTATCAGCAACCATTCATCCAATGTTCCAAAGGCACATTCTGTTTACTAATCTGATATCATTTTAAAAGGTTAACTGAGAAAACATTGGAGAACCCTTTTGGAATTATGTAAGCACACTATAACTGCACTATGGAAGTTTGCCAGACCGGGTAGCGGATCTGTAGTTCTATGGAATGAGACATAAGAAACTACAATTTTGACTTGCATCTGATATCGCAATACATCATACTTTCATAAAATCATGCAACATACTCTACCTCAGTGGTCCCCAAACTACGGCCCGCCACCTCATTTTGGGTGGCCCCCCAAAACATGTCCGTGGTATATAGCAACCGGCCCGCACGGGAGTACGACATCGTCAAACTATAACCTCCGCAATTTCCCCCATTCATTCTCTATGGCGAGTCTTAACAGTACACATGTAATACTGTTTTTGTCCACTGGTGGTTGTTTTGGCGCTGTTTCGCGTTTGCCATCAAAAACGGAATGATTTAAATGTAGGCCTATCTGCAAACAATGTAATGAGGCTATGCTGACTGCATCAGTACTCAAAGTATTCTAAAAGTTTATCAATGAATTGTTAATAACTAACTAACTTATATTCAAGTAATTTTTCTAGGACTTTCTGGGATAATTATTTTTATTTGTTCAAATGTTGAATGGTGGTCATTTCAGACCACTTCAGCACTTCATAAAATTCTCATAGTTTGAGAACTTTACATTTTCAGAGTTCACACATTTTTAATTAAATGTACTTTTGGGACTACCTGCTAATACTTTTGGGAATGCAAAAGTCTTTTTATTAGTAATATTTAATTTGAGTTACATTTTACACTGATATGGCATGATGGCATAAACACAGCTAACAATGGTATTAAATTGCAAAAGCCTATAGATTAAATGTAATGGAATATTCAACTAAGGTAGACTGCTGTTATTCACAGCACTAAGCTATTTATGGTTACTGATATACTCCGAGTCTCTGGCCCTCTCTTACAGCCAGGCATATTAAGCTGGCCCTCGGAAGAAAAAGTTTGGGGACCACTGCTCTACCTTGTCTGTGGACATCGTAATTTGCAAAGCCAGTGCTGGATAAACAAATAGCGTGCGTGCGACAGAGGAAAAGTGCTTTGGTGTTGCTTTAATATGCGCTTTCTTCAACAGTGGCTTTCTCTTTGCCACTCTCCCATAAAGATTTGACTGGTGAAGAACCCAGGCAACATTTGTTGTTTGCAGAATCTCTCCCATCTCAGCTAATGAAGCTTTTAGCTCCCTCAGAGTTGTCATAGGTGTCTTGGGGGCCTCCCTTGCCTGTCTCCTTGCACGGTCACTCAATGCACGGTCACTCAACTCACACTTTATACTTAATCACTTGCGAACATTCACTGTCCTCAGGTGATCTCCATTTCACTGATTGTGATACTATAGCACCAATTGGCTGGACCTTTGTTGAATTAGGACAGTGACTTCAAAGGGGGTGAAAATGTATGTAACCACTTATTTTACATTTTATATTTTTAATTCACATTATTTTGTAGAAATCTGTTTGACATTAAAGTTTTTTGACATTAAAGTTTTTGACAAATTCTTGTCAAAAAGGGCAAATTATATTGACAATGATTCCATTCTTAAAAGCAATAAGGGGAATATATATATATATAATTATATATATTTATATATATTATATATATATATATATATATATTTATAATAGGCAGCCGTGGCCTACTGGTTAGCGCTTCGGACTTGTTACCGGAGGGTTGCCGGTTCGAACCCCGACCAGTAGGCACGGCTGAAGTGCCCTTGAGCAAGGCACCTAACCCCTCACTGCTCCCCAGGCGCCGCTGTTGTTGCAGGCAGCTCACTGCGCCGGGATTAGTGTGTGCTTCACCTCACTGTGTGCTGAGTGTGTTTCACTAAGTCACGGATTGGGATAAATGCAGAGACCAAATTTCCCTCACGGGATCAAAAGAGTATATATACTTATACTTAAAATACTGTATATATTCAAAGGGTGTGAATACATTTGTTGACACTAAATAGTTATTTAAACTTAAAATGGGGATAAATCAGTCAATTATTGCCATAATACATTGGAACAATAACATTGGGGTAAACGTTGTTTTTATTGCCTAGATGAAGGTAGGAATGGTTGGACCAAAAGGGATGAAGTCTCACAATTGTCCTGAGAATGCAGCTCGTGAGAGGAGTCGGGTGAAAAACCTGCGAGAGGCATTCCACAGGTTGCAGGCCGCACTACCCTCTGTCCCTCCAGACACCAAGCTCTCAAAGTTGGATATACTTGTTCTGGCCACAAACTACATTGCCCACCTCACAGAAACATTGGATCAGAGCAGGTGCTTCAGTGATCACACTTTTTCAAGCAAGGCTGGTGGATTTCTGCATCCCGTTAAGGTAGGTTGGGTAATTAATGTACACAATACAATACATACAATAATACAATTAATGATATCTTTACTAAGGGAGGGGGGGGGGTCTATGAAAAAGCTCACTAATTCTTCATTACAGAAATGGCCGATGCGCTCTCTGCTGTATTGTGGAAGTATGGACAAATGGCTTACAGGCATTCCAGCCAGCCAGGAGACAACCACTGCATCCCCAGTGACCCCCAAACGTTCAGTGAATATGTAATGCATTTGCAGTTCTATCTTATGTTTGCTTTGCATACTGGGAATTCACCAGTCACATTTTCAAAGGAGTTAATTCATGGCCCCATTGGATGGTTGTGATCTCAAATCACTGAACACTAACAAGCAATAAAACTTTTTGTATCATTAAACATTTACAACCCATCCACATGCCATAAATCCTTTGTTCTCTTTGTGCTTTACATTTGTTATATGTGCCACAGAAAAGTGAGTATGGTACACACAATTTATTTTAAAAAGTATTTTCCAGTATTTTTTTAAAAAGTATTTTCCAGCGGTTTTAACACAAAACCACCTGTTGCCCATATGTTGTCCTTTTGAATTAGTGATCCTTTATTGTACTTAAGTCTTCTTTGACTGTGTTGTGCCTTAAATCTGTATTTGATGATCAATCAAATGTATAGCGCTCAAAGAACACCCAAAATATAAAATCATTCATTGTTTGAAAATTCCGTTTTTTTTTCTGATTGCTTAAGCACATTTTTTGTAACTATTGGCTATTTTTTGCAAAACCCTACACACAAATAGGAAAACCTTGGTATGGTATGAATAAAAAAACACATCTGGCTTTTGCTTTCTCTGTGCACAGGGTAGGCTATGTCAGTTTGAGGTCATACTTTTGTCATAGTTCTGTAAACATACAGGGATCCAAACTTCAAGTATTGGTGTTTATTTACACACAAGTCAAAACACAAAATAGCAATTTCACTGAAAAAAAAAAAGTCTATTCGTGTCATCTCTCAAAATTTCGTCTACATCACATGCAATGTCCTCTAGTCCAAGGCACCGGGGAAAATATATTCTGGAATGCTGGATCCAGGCCTGACATGATGCCTGGTCAATATCCCCACATGTAGACTGATTTTTTTTATTTGCCCCTTCAAATTTTTTTTATTTGCCCCCTTTTTTATTTCCCCCTTCCTCGTCCTCCTCTTTGTCCTTTTCCTCTAACTTCACCTCCTTGTCCTTGTCATCCTCTCCCTCTTGCTTCTTCACCTCTGCCTCCTCTTCCTCCTACTTCTTCACCTCCCCGTCCTCTTCCTTGGCCTCCTCTAATTCTCATTCTTCCTGCTCCCTCCATTGTACTCCACACGGACAGCTTACCTGTGGCTTATTTACACTGCTTAGGCTGATTGCAAAGTGAACTAATTATCTAAAACAGTTTTCATAATGTGACAGTGTGCCAGACAGTTGGCAAAATAGTGTAAATAATAGGCATACATGTCTATAGTTTTGCTAGGAGTGTGTTGATCATTTGGAAATTGAGTGTAAAGCAGTGAGTTGTGTTTACAGTTCTGCAAAAAGAGTGCTGTGCAGTGGATTATACAGTTTTGTGTGTGTTACAAAATTGCAAACTGAGTGCAAAGCAGTGTTTGTGCTTTTAGTTTTGCAAACTCAGTGAGTGGTTTTGCTATAAGTATTAGTAGTTTTAGAAATTATGCTATAAGAATCACGGTTAGCGTTCAGAAAAAACTAATAAAAAGTAATGGTTCAAATGATGGAACAAAGATAAGGCTGATTATTCAGGACAACAACCACACAGGCCATGTTTAGGTCTAAACCATGTTTCTTTTAAACTAAATGGGACTGGACAAAATTAATTCAAGGGATGTTAGTTAAATGAATCTTTTCCATTTTGAGACATACCCAAAACAAGTACAGAATTAGTACATTACTTCTTGACTGAAATCTTGAGTGTAAGCTCTTGCACAACATGGGCTTGGGTCCATGAGGAAAGGGGCAGTTGTCAAGGCTAACACTATAAATCTGTCTAGCTGGTTAATCACCTCCTCTTCTATCATGCTAATGACTAAATTGGAATGGAAAAAGGCATGCCTCTGAGACGGGATTTAGTGTCAAAGGACAAGGAGGAACTTTTAGCTAACTAAGAATAGCACCAGACTCATACTTGGATATGTCTTGGACAATTAAGGTTAATGTCACAGACCAGAGAATGTCATTCTCATGTTATAGATCTAAAGAAAATATCATATATTGTCTGAAATAAAATGGCTAACCTATACCTTTGCAGCTTTCAAGTATATCAAGCCAGTTTAAAAAAAAAAAAAAAAAAAAACGTTTTTTTTATATTTAGGGGAGTGTTTCAGACTTGACCGAGGAGAGTCTGGAACGCTGAGTTGCCTTGAACCTCAAAATAATTTAAATATTTGTAGCTTCTCTTTTATCACATGTTAGATAAAGGTCTTGATGCACTCTGTCTTGGAGTGTGTCATGAAGAGCAGAACAGATTAATACTCTCAAGGATTAAAGTTTTTTTTTTAAATAACTGCTAACAAGCATTTACCCATTTTTAAAATATTTCTGTCTTAACACAGTGTAGTAAAAATCCTTAAAATCGAGGTAACACAGGCAGCAGTGAAAAAGGTACTATCTAATTATGATCAGGGATGAACATCACGACTGGGGACATATTACCAGCAACACAAAGTTCCATCAGCAAATCCAAAACAAATTGCTGGGGCAAGGTCCCCATCTTATACCCATGTTTTTAAACAAAATCATTACATACATATAACGCGATACATGGACACTTGAATGAATAAAAGGACATGAATAATCAAACTATAGTTTCAGCAGAGACAATAAGGATTAAACACACAATACCCCAATATGCATCCCTCAGTCTTTCCTGCTATTGGCGGCTGCATCACTTGATATGTCAGCAGTATTTTCTGCAAAAGCATAGGCAATGCATAAGAGGTCACTTGTCTGCCTCCGGGAAAGCCCTCACTATCCTAACAGTGAATGTTGCATGGTTTTTATAAGAGAGCCTTTTAGAGAGCAAGTTTGATGTACAGAAATGTATGTTGCAATAGTGAGACACTCAAATGAAAAAGAACACCAATTCCTACCAACACGTTATGTGCATATTATGCATCACCCACAGAGAAGAGATACTATTTTCTGATTGGCTAGTGGGGTGGTTTTTGATTCTGAATAACGGGACACCTATGAAGTAGATCTCGTTAAAAAAAAGTTTAATCAGCTTTTCATATCAAAGCTTATGAATGGTAACTATAACAACCATAGTAGCACGACTGGAAGCAGGCTTTGCAACAATGGAATCATCTGTAGACAAGCTCCACCGCTATCATGGTTAGGGCCGAAGAAAGTTGTACAACAAATTGGCTTCTTTGTCGATGGAACCGCTTGTTTCCTTGCACACGTACTGTAGTGAACTGAACCGTATCAATCAATGGAAACAAGCCATAAGTTATCAGGCTGCTCGACCAGAGACAGAGCAACGGACACACTCCCTTTTCCAACCACTTTACCTCTGAGGATCTTCAGCCTCACATCCAGTGCTGAACCCACCGGTCGACCATAACCATACCAATCCCTTTCACCATTTGCTGCATTGGCTAGCAAAGTAGCTGGCTGCAGGGCAACGCCTCCTGTCCTCATTTTTGCCTCAACCAGCGATCTGATTAAAAATGCGTCAGCCAAATGTAATGTAATGTAATATAGTCAATGTATCTATTCCACAAGCTGCGGTACGGTTCAGAAGCATCGTATCAGTGGCCCGGTGTCAGAAAAAAATACACATGATTTTAAACTCATCCAGAAATGTGTGTTCATGAGATCAACTTTTCTCCCAGACTCCCACTATTCGGGATTTATTCAGACAGTATGGCTACTAGTGGGTTATACATATTCTCTTTTGGTACTACTAATTAGTAAGTAGAGATCACGGCTTACAAGGTCATTATATAAGTATAAGTACAAGTATAAGTATAAGTATAAGTATATATACTCTTTTGATCCCATGAGGGAAATTTGGTCTCTGCATTTATCCCAATCCGTGAATTAGTGAAACACACTCAGTACACAGTGAACACACAGTGAAGTGAAGCACACACTAATCCTGGCGCAGTGAGCTGCCTGCATCAACAGCGGCGCTCGGGGAGCAGTGAGGGGTTAGGTGCCTTGCTCAAGGGCACTTCAGCTATTTCAGCTATTTCAGATATTAAGATTATATCAAGAATAAAGGCCTAATTCGTCATGAACAAGAAATTTCTGACTCACTAGTCACTAATACAGGCATTAATTAGGTATGTATTAGTGGCTAACATGTGAGTCTTAAAATAAAGTGTTACCGTTATTAAAACTGCTTACTATGGTTGAGCAAGAGCAAGAACAAGAATGTCTTGGGTGAATGTTTCTATTTGTAGTTTTTAATTTAGTGATAAATTACCATGCCTATTTGTATTGAGAGTGAAGTTTGCCTCTTATGTTCTTGCAAGGGAGGCCGCCGTGGTTGGATAGCATAGTGATATTAAGCAGAGGCGCACCTTGTCAACAGGCAAGGCAAGCAACTGCTTGGAGCCCCGAGCCACTAGAGGGGGCCGAGACCTGGTCTGAGACCTAGTCTCAGCGCATTTGCCGGTGGGACAAGCGAGAATTTCGTCCATAAAGATTGAATGATTGAGTGATTTTGCGTGCTCCTGTCCTGTTGTATAAACAGTGCATATGTGCATGTACTGTATGCTATGGCCTTATAAACAGCGGATCTGTGTTCAAAAGAGTTCAAATAATCCGTAGCCTACATATTTAGGCTACTGTGGTAAACGTCAATCGAGGGTGCAAAGTGATGACGGATCAACATCGGAGTTTGGCATTGAGTCAATACATTTATGGTAGGCTAATGTTAATTAAGTAAACGTGTGACCAAACACATTCCTTTTCACCGTTTTGGATGGGTGCTGTATCAGAGGAAAGAGTTCAAAAGTAAACTCAAGAGCCACGCTTTTTTAGGATACGGCGACACGTCTCACCAAAGACAAAAACATCTGAAAAAGAAAAAAGAAATGTAGACATGGAATAAGATCACCTCCCAAAAATCCAAACCCGGACCCGCAGTTACAGAATGTGATCAACCTTTCGAGTAAGGCAATTTCTGATATAGCCATTAGGGCATTAAGCAAAGGTTTATCCTTTGTCCCGACTTCGGGATGTAATGAATTTAATACGATTATTGATGTGCAGCAATTCTTCCATAGTCTAAGACTAAAATAATTATTTTTCACATGATGTTCCTACGACCACACAGGAGAATGAGCACAAATACGCTTCAACCACCAATGGGAATGCACCGATACCTGCATCTCTAAGGAACACTACGCCATTCAGAGGTAAATCTACTTTTATTCCACATCAGTGGATACATATTGTAGATTGGTGGAAAGAGATGTTACTAAGATTTTAAAGAAAAAAAACGGAATATAGAGTGACAAACTATAATATAGAGAACCAAACCCTATATGATCAGGAGGTCAAGAGACAACTGGCTAATAGTGTGTTTTATAAAAAATTGGATCATAACCCAACAAGGGTCTTTAAGACGCGTATCCATGATCTACTCAACTCACTATTTGAACAGGGTATGATAACAAAAAAAGAACATAGTCAGGGGGAAAAATTGCAAAAACTAGCTGAACCCCTTAAAAAAAATAGTATTTGAGGTTTTTGCATTTTTGGCATCCTTAGGGCATGTAGTCAACATTTCTTGATGATAACATCAAATTTAGGTGGTGGCAAATTTTTTATTGGCATATTTCCAAAATGGCCGCCGCTGAGACGCTGAAAACCAAAAAAAATCATATTTCAGGGTCTAATAGAACAATTTTGATGGTTTTGATATCAAACTATAGGTTTTCTGGGGTGGTTAGTTCATTTATGAGGTAACTGAAAAGGTCAGAGGTTAGGTTCATATTTTAATTGTCAGGGTGATGGTCAATTTGGGTCCAAAATCCAAAAAAAAGCCAGAGGTCCTGGGTAAAATTTGTATGCACTTCATTTAGCGGAGAATATCTCAACTGTTATAGACTAATATGACCCCACTGAACAACATGGGATGTGTGCCAAAATCTCTACCCGGGACGAAAGTCCTGAAAATGACCACAGCAGATGACACTATCATCACACTACAGGTGAATGGGACTTTTTCCCCCCTTTATAGATATCCCCATACATACGTCTTTGTGTGCCTATTATACCACATAACAATTGTTCTGGCTCATCCGCAACTCAGGAGTGAAAAGATCAATATTACCACTTCATGATATCTGCATAGCACTCACACATTGTCTCCCAGCACTACATGTGCTGACCGGGTGTGATACACTCTTTTCTGGTTCTCAATGTCAACTGTCCACAGCTAACAGAGTGCAACACAAATGGCAGAAACATTCTTGGTCAAATGTCTCAAACCATCAACGGACATGGAGACATTTGACGACCTGCGCATTGCTGCGTTCGATAGTAATGCCTTTAAGATGGACTTTGAGAGGGCCGCTTGCACCTCAACTAATGCAAGAAAACATATACAAAGAGCCTATTCAACAGCAGCTTTGGGTCCAAACACCATTTACAGACACCACCTTGATCTTAAATGCAGATGCTTATGGTTTTGTAAGAAAGGGGAGTTTATTAGTCCCTGAGATTGTAATCTCAAAACCTGAAGGTTTACCAGATCCCTGCTCGTGTGGCAAGTGTGCACACAAGAATGGGTGTCCCTGTCGGGTAGCTGGTATCCGTTGTTGCAAGTACTGCAAATGCATCACCATCCCCATACCTAGACTCTGTTGTGAAAGTTTTACCTTGCAACACAGGGAATAAACCTGTTGTTTTGTATTTTTCACTTTAACGTTCCAATGATAATAGCAAGGTTGGATATAAACCATTGCGGAATGAAAATCAACATTTTACAGATATGAAGTTATAATAATACAAATTATCATAGGAAATCATCAAAATCACTGTTATGTACCAGTTAAAAACTCCATAAATCTCCCCAAACATTCTCCGGTACGGTATACACACACAACCACACACACATATCCATGAGTTTGCACACTTACACCCATGCATACTCATGTATGCGTACTGATGCACACTCATGCAAGTTACCTGCACCTGACTTGGGGCTACAGGGTACAGGGTAGCAAGTCTGCAGCTTCACCGCAACATCAAAAAGCCATGGATGTTGGTATGATAGTCAGGGCACATACTCAACCATAGTGATGGCATTCTTTAAAACTTCATGAAGCACACTCATGCACTTCACATATACAGGTGCTTCCCTACTTAGAATATTTGGTATGGCCATATGCAAGTCCGTTATGGTTCAATGTTGCCTCAGGGCAACATGTGGTTTTTTGTCATTTCCTATCATACCTACATTGATATGTTATGAAAAGTTGTTGATAATACACCGGTAAATGAATATATAATTGAATATTCCATAGAAAATGCTTGGGGTCATTTTTCACCCCACTTATGGAAAGTGTGGTACTGATACAAAAAATGCAATTGCTTAAAAATATACCAATTAGATACAAATCCAAATGGCCTCATGTCAAAGACAACCTATTTGAGGAATATATGGAAGATTAAACAATAACAATTTAAACTGACCAAGATATTGCAAAAAAACAACCGCTGGGATCATTTTTGACCCCACTTATGCATCCCTTGTTTGTATACAATTCATTTTCCATTCAATACAGCACAAAACACAATTAAAAATATCAAACCAGAATTATAGCTGCACTTTACCGACATTGAGGATTAAAAACATTACACTCCGGATGACATCTCAATATCTTATCTGAAACCAATATCTGCTACCAGACGAAAGAAGACATATCCCTGACTAACTTGCTTCAGAAGACAGCTGGACGAAAGTCCCGACCAAAGAATCACTAACTTACAATAACAACGTCTACAACAAACAACATTTCATACAGAAAAGCTGAAAAACGAGACCATGAGTTTGATAAAAAAATAACTGTTTACCTTTATTGAGGCAATGGGACAGGCCTATGTACTGTATGTACAGATCCATGTTGCCTGTCTAAAAAAGCGTATTACTGTCACAGGTGCTACTAGTGAAGGGAATCGTGTAATTTTAGGAACGGTTCATATAGATTTTTGCAACCTGTTTCCAATTTTTTTCTTCATTTTCAGTGCCAAAATTCAAGATGGCGGACAATATGCAGAAAAACTATAAAATGTAATTTCGAGGAAATTACCAGTGCATGAAAATATAAACATACTTTATATTAACATAAAATGTAAAGTTACAAAGATGACAAATACAAAGCCCCCATGTCCTAAGTAAGACCTACGCAACATAGTTTGAATGAAGTTTCTACTGTACGTTAAACGGTTGAAGCTGCATTAACTGCGTTAGAAGAAGACGAATAATAATAATAATAAGAAGAAGAAGAAGAAGAAGAAGCCTAGGAAGAACAGTACAGTGCATTTTCATGCATTTTCATGCAGTACAGTGCATTTTCATGCACTTTCATGCACTTTTTCATGCATTTTCATGCACTGTAATAATAATAATAAGAAGAAGACTTCGGATAACAGAACAGTGCATTTTCATGCACTGTAACTAGAAAATGTAATTTCGAGGAAATTACCAGTGCATGAAAATATAAACATACTGTATATTAACATAAAATGTAAAACAAACTTTTATTTGGAAACAGTTGGCAGGAGTCATAGTTGATAACAACTGACAGTTGAAATGTCTAAACAGTTAAATAGTTGAGTAGTTTAAATAGTTAAATCATTTAATAGTGAATTATTGTAGTGAGGACATTTATTTTGAAACAGTTGTGGGCAGAGGAAATAGGAACAGAATCTGTAGTCTTAAGAGAGCCAGATTGTATGCTTAAAGCCTGAGACAGAGTATATAGTTTAAAAGTTGAATTTAGATAGTGTAATGGATGTTGATAGACAGAAAGTTGAATGGATGTTGATAGGCAGATTGTTTAATGGGTGGATGAGTGAATGGTTTGAAGAGGATGAATGGATAGAAAGTTGGATGGAATGTTCCTTATATCCTTGTAGAATGGAGAGACACAGAGAGAGTTGGCCTAGTTAAGCAGAAAGCAGTCGATACAGGTGCAATCAGTTTAACTGGCCCTTTGATGGGTCCTAATAGTCAGCAGCTGGAAGTTGATACAGGTGCAAATCAAGTTAATTAGCCCATTGTGATGTAATCAGCCCATGTTAAGTCTATGGGGAAAAATTAGCTTGCTTTTTATTAATATAATTTTTTTATTAATATTAATATAAAGTTTACAAAAGTGAAAAATACATTCCCCACGTATCCTTTTCAAGACCTACATTACAAAGTTTGAACGAAGTTTCTACGTTAAATGGTTAAAGCTGAATTAGACGCAGAAATTTGGTGGGAAGAATAATAATAACTAGAAAAGCATTTCCTGAAGGAACACTAACTATATTGGTTGCTAGATAGATTAGGTTTAATATAGTTGGAATGACTGAACAGTTAAATAGGTGGATAGTTTAAATGGTTAAATTATTTAGGTAGATAATTGACGATAACTGACAGTTGGAATGGCTCTAATGTTTGCTAGCAGTTATAATAAGATAATAATGTTAAACAAGTTACTTAACTTAGTTAACTTAGCTAATGTTTTCATATTTAGTAGTTATGCTAACTAGCATGCTAACATGCTAACTATGCTAACCATGTTACTTAGCTAACTTAGCTGATCATTTTTAACTGTTTTGCTAACTATGGTAACTAGCATGCTAACATGCTAACTATGCTAACCATGTTACTTAGCTAACTTAGCTAATCATTTTTAGCAGTTTTGTTAAAAATGCTAACTAGCATGCTAGCATGCTAACTATGCTAACCATGCTACTTAGCTAACTTAGCTAACTAGCTACAGTGGGTAGGAGTCATAGTTGATTACAAGTAACAGTTACAATGGCTGAACAGTTAAAAAGTTCAGTAGTTTAAAGGGTTAAATTGTTTAACAGTAAAATATTATAGTGAGGACTTTTATTTTGAAACAGTTTTTGGCAGAGGAAGCAGTTGAACAGGATGTGTAGTCTTAATAGGGCCAGTTTGTATGCTTAAATCCTGAGACCAGAGAGGATTAGAGCGGAGCGAGAGACGCAAACGTTCGACAATTTCCGTGTTCGATTATTGCAAGGGGGAGGGGGGGAAATCCCCCTTTATGCAGACCAGAGTAAACCCTCGCTGCACTAATGTCAATGGAGACTTGTGGAATTTTACCAATAAATTGGTCATTATGTCTTTCTGGATTTGTTGAGGGTTTTTTGGAAATTTTTGTCATAATCTGTAAGTGTTTGGGATCATTTCAAGCCTAAAAGTGTAATTTTTAGCGTTCGGATTTGTGATAAAATAACTTAATATCAGACCATGCTGCTGCCAGTTAGTGTCCGGTTGTTAGCATGCTAGCTATCCTCTTAGCTAAGGTAAAATTTTAAACGGAGAAGTGTAATTTCTTTGAAATGACAACTAGCTGAATAACATTACTTACATTAGTTAAAGTGGATAGTTTATACTCAAGTGAATTTGCAACAGTATATTAAGTTTAAGCGAAGTCCTTCAACTACTAGTCACTTGTTAGCGCATAGCTGTATTGCCATAGCTACTCCCATCCACTTGTATAGCATTTTAAGCTAGCGTTAGCTAGCTAGCTAGCTCGGTTCACATGACTAATTAAATTATTCATATCATGTCCTAAAGAATGATTCATTGGTATCATACATGATTATAGACAATAATACTGTGAACACAATTAGGTTTATCTGTTCTTATTGCTTATTAAGAGAGAAAGTTTATTTAGTGACGTAAGGTGACACTCCCACTTATGCAGACCGGAACTGTCCCGTTTTGCTCCCATAGTAACAAATTACGTTGCTCTATCTTGCTAGTAATCAAGGATCTTTGCTGAGACTGGCAGTTGGTCCAGGTGGCCTGGACACCTGCCATAGGATTCTAATTGCTTAACGGCTCTATTGTGATGTCATCAGCCCATGTTAAGTCTATGGGGAAATTTTGAGTAGTTTTTAATTAATAGTTTAAAAAGTATAAAAGTTACAAAGTTGAAAAATACAAAGCCCACATGTCCTAAGTAAGACCTACGCAACACTGTTTGAATGAAGTTTCTACGTTAAACGGTTGAAGCTGAATGAAGTTTCTACGTTAAACGGTTGAAGCTGCATTAACTGCGTTAGAAGAAGAAGAATAAGAAGAAAAAGCCTTGGAAGAACAGTACAGTGCATTTTCATGCACTGTAAAAAGCCTTGGAATAACAGTACAGTGCATTTTCATGCACTGTAATAAGAAGAAGATGACGACTTCGGATAACAGAACAGTGTATGCTAACTATGCTAACTAGCATGTTAACAATGTTAACATGTTAACTATGTTAATTATGTGACTTAGCTAACCTAGCTAATCATTTTTAGTAGTTATGTTAACTATGCTAACTAGCATGCTAACAATGTTAACATCTTAACTATGCTAATTATGTGACTTAGCTAACCTAACTAATCATTTTTAGTAGTTATGCTAACTATGCTTACTAGCATGCTAACAATGCTAACATGCTAACCATGTTACTTAGCTAATCATTTTTAGCAGTTTTGCTAACAATGCTAACTATGCTAACTAGCTACAGTGGGTAGGAGTCATAGTTGATGACAAGTAACAGTTACAATGGCTGAACAGTTAAAAAGTTCAGTAGTTTAAAGGGTTAAATTGTTTAATAGTGAAATATTATAGTGAGGACTTTTATTTTGAAACAGTTTTTGGCAGAGGAAGCAGTTGAACAGGATGTGTAGTCTTAATCTTAAAATATTGATAAATATGTAAAGGTAAATCTCACCATAAAATGATCAAATTACCAATATCCTTGACCTTTACATAATCAGCAGGGTACTAATGAGATTCCACCATTTTGAATTTTAACAAACTACATGTCAGAATTGTTGTAGTGCAAAAGGTATCCAACAGGGGGCAGAGGACAAGTAATAGATTGTATACAACAGGGTTTTATGCAAAGTTTATATCTCATGGTGATGCAATGGGTCTCAGAAATGCATGTCTCAAATTTGATACGCACGGCATTAAAGGGTTAATAGGGCCAGTTTGTATGCTTAAAGCCTGAGACTGGCAGTTGATCCAGGTGGCCTGAACACCTGCCATAGGATTCTAATTGCTTAACGGCTGTATTATGATGTCACAATCGGCAATGTTAAGTCTATGGGGATTTTTAAAAAGTTTTTCTTTAATAGTTTAAAAAGTATAAAAGTTTCAAAGTTGAAAAGACATAGCAACCTGATCTGTTTGAAGACCTACGTTACAAAGTTTGAATGAAGTTTCTAAGTTAAACTGTTCAAGAGAAATTGCGTACGGAAAAAGTGGTAAGCGGAATAATAATAATAATAAGTTGCCTAGGAAGAACAGTACAGTGCATTTTCATGCACTGTAATAATATAAAGGCTTAAAGTGGTCAACTTTTTGATAAATATACCCTAATAAGGTAGACAAGTGAGATACAGACTATTTTCAAAAGATGCATTGCATCATTTGCCAAGAAATTTGGAGAAAAAAAGAAAAAGAAATTTTGTTTCATTATTGAAGAGTTCAACAAAACATTGTCATTGTCAAACAAGTATTTATCCTCACTGTCACTATCTTTTTAATATTGGTGCACATCTCCTCAGAGCCTTCACGCCTGCAAAGTTGTGTGAATGGTAAGTTGTTACTCTTGCAAGAACACCTTCTACTGCATTGGCTGGTAAGACAACAGCACTTCACAAGCTCCACAACAGCCTCTGGTGCTGGTGGAAGTTTTGACAGAACAGGAGCCCATTACCCATCAATAATTTGCCTCCATCCCAGTGATAGTGAGTCAAGAATCTTTTAAGTTGAGATATAGTCCTCTGTCATTTAAAATAAAATGGTAATTATCTAACATATGTTAATTTATCAGATTTTTACTCAAAATGACCTTGCCGCTGACCTTGAGAATGTAACTCTGACCTTGAAATGACCTTTGTTTGACCTCTGACCTTTTCAGTTACCTCATAAATGAACTAACCACCCCAAAAAACCTATAGTTTGATATCAAAACCATCAAAATTGATCTATTAGACCCTGAAATATGATTTCTTTGGTTTTCAGCGTCTCCAGCGGTGGCCATTTTGGAATTATGCCAATAAAAAATTTGCCACCGCCTAAATTTGATGTCATCATCAAGAAATGTTGACTACATGCCCTAAGGATGCCAAAAATGCAAAAACCTCAAATACTATTTTTTTTAAGGGGTTCAACTACATTTCCTCCTGACTAACATGCCTTCATGACTGTTAACTGTCCTATCACTCCAGTATCCCTAACAGAAAAGATCTCAGCTTTTATTGACTATTTTCTACAACCTTTGGTCACAGGTCTACCTTCTTACACTAGGGACTCTATGGATTTCATTGGGACAATTAAGTCAATTGGACAAGTTGAAGAATCACATATACTTGTAACTATGGATATTGAATCCCTATACTAATGTCCCTTTTGAAGATGGAATAAATGCTGCAAAAATTTTTTGGACACAAGAACTGACTGTAACCCTAGCACTGCATGTATATTGGACTTAATGACTACTTTTTACAAATCTCAGGTGTGGCTATGGGATCTAAGATGTCACCAAGTTTCGCCTCCCTATACGTGGGGTTCTTTGAACAGGAATTCATCTTCAACCACCAAGCTAACCCGTTCATCCAGTACATATCAAATTGGAAGAGGTACATTGATGATGTATTTTTTATATGGAAAGGTCCAAATACGCTACTGGAGGAGTTCTATAACTTTGTGAACTCCAAAAATACACATCTAAAATTCACCATGTCCTCTGACAGAAAACAGATAAACTTCCTGGATATCCAGATAATAAAAGAAAACACAACTTTAAAAACGGACCTATACCGAAAACCCACGGACAGAAAATCACTCCTACATGGCGAATCATACCACCCAGTCCCCTTAAAAAAGAATCTGCCTACTGTATATCTCAGTTCAGCAGAATCAGTATGCAGTGCAGAGGATGATTATAGAAAACAAAGCAAGGACATGGAAAAACTATTTAGAGAAAGGGGATATGAAGAATCATGGATTTACGCTTTTCAAAAGTATCCCAAATGGATTGTCTTTGGACCAAGAAAACTGAAAACAGAGTAAGCCTAATATGTGCTGTCCAATACTCACCTGTAGCAAAAGCCTGTAATAAAACAACATTGGCATATTGTTAGCATGGTTATTTATGGAGTTTATTAACTCAAAAAACCCAGACGGATAACCATGGTCAAACGTTTTGCATGGGGGACGTGAAATACTATTAGCCGGTACCCCGAGAGGCTAGAAAACAGGGTATATCAACAGTAGCCTACAGGACGTCTCTCGCGTTTGCAACAGCTCGACATAATGTAGGCTACTAAGCCAACAACACGGGCACAGGTTCCCTGTTAAATCCCAAGACGAAAATGCTCATTAACCAACTACTATATTCTTACTACATTAAATATTAACATAACCTAAAATATCTTAGTATCAATCTTCCACTAGCATTAACGTCAGTGGTCACGGTGATTTGCACGGCTACTTGCCACAACTGGTGTATGAAATGATGGGTCACAAATAGCTAAACTAACGTTATAACGTTAGGTCACGTTAACGTTATAACGTTAGGTAACGTTAACGTTAGTGAAATAGTTGACGTTAGCACCTTGCTACGTTGATGTTATTTAAGGAAACCCACTGTTAATCAACGTAAATATGTCGTCAACTTTACAGTGACCGGTTAGCTGTAGGTTTCGATAGCTAATGACAATCAAACGTAACGCACTATCGTTACATTTGTTAGTACGGTACCGATCCACTTGCACGACACTTCATTTTGTCGTGTCGCATTCCACTCTAGTCCTATGGGTGACGTCAAGCGACTTTAACGCGCCCGCAAAGCATTCCGGGAAGGCAGCGCTGCATTTGAAAATATGTCGCGCGTCAAAAAGCTGGGCATTTTAAACAAAACGCCCACATACGACTGAACGTGGGGAGGCAGTGCGACATCTATGCGACACGGCAAAATGAAGTGTCGTGCAAGTGGATCGGTACCGTTAGGCTAACCAGCAGCGTTTTAACTATAACCAGAGCCTGTCTTCTCTGCTAGAACGTTAACGTAGGCCTACAGATAGGCCTACTAATGGCTCTGGTTCTATTCAACATCAGGTCACTTTCCACAGGTTTATAGAATCAAGCACCACATAATAGATTATGAATGCAGACTACATGGTGCTTGATTAGGCTATACCAGTGGTCCCCAAACTACGGCCCGCGGGCCGGATACGGCCCGCCACCTCATTTTAGGTGGCCCCCCAAAACATGTCGTGGTATATAGGATCCGGCCCGCACGGGAGTACGACATCGTCAAACTATAACCTCCGTAATTTCCCCATTCATTCTCTATGGCGGGTCTTAACAGTACACATGTAATACACTTTTTGTCCACTGGTGGTTGTTTTGGCGCTGTTTCGCGTTTGCCATCGAAAACGGAATGAAATGTATAGTAGGCCTACTGTACCTGCAAACAATGTAAGAGGCCTCTGCTGACTGCATCAGTGCTCAAAGTATTCTAAAAATGTATCAATTAATTGTTAATTACTAACTAACTTCTATTCAAGTCATAATTCTGGAACTTTCTGGTATAATTATTTATATTTTTTATTCACTCGTTCAAATGTTCATACAGAGTTCACAAAGTTCTCATCAGGTGAGTGAAAGTTAGAATGGTGGTCATTTCAGATGTTTCTGCCACCACTTCATAAAACTAATAGTTTGAGAACTTTAAATTATTTGTAGGATATTGCTTGTTCACAACTTGAGCTGTGTATGCAAAGTTCAGAGTTCAAAATATACTTTTGGGACTCCCTGCTTTTGAGAATGATAATATTAGTATTATTTCATTTGAGCTACATTTTACACTGATATGGCATGATGGCAATATAAACACAGATAACAATGGTATTAAATTGCAATAGCCTATAGATTAATGGAATATTCGACTAAGGTAGACTGCCTTTGTTCACATCGCTAAGCTATTTATGGTTACTGATATACTCCGAGTCTCTGGCCCTCTCTTAGAGCCAGGCATAGTGTGCTGGCCCTCGGAAGAAAAACTTTGGGGACCACTGGGCTATACTGTGTGAAGGGACCTGATGAAACCCATCATGTGTTTCATTCATGGCATGAATAACGTTACTCATTGTTGATAATCATAACGTTATAGCTTCTACCGTTCACATTTAGTTAAAGCTAACAAATATGTTACTGTTTTTATTTTACCACATTTTTAACGTTGTACACCGCTTGTTTGTGTATCAAATAGGCCAGGCTACGTTTTCATTCTACGCTCCTGATTCTAAGTAGCCTAAGTAAACACTATCACGGTATGCTATCGTTCGTCTATTGTTTCGTCAGGTCCCTTTCCACAGGTGTACAATCAAGCACCTAGGTTATGAATGCATTGGTGCTTGATTAATACTCCTGTGGAAAGGGACCTTATGAAAGCCATGAATAGGCTACTGCTAGGAAATGGACCATATCACTAAAGTCTTGTTAAAACACACTACAGAAGTTGAGCTGTACCGTTTGTGTTGTGAACATACGCTACAATAGTATGTTTACTTGGCTTACTCATTTCTGCATTGTTCTGGTCTATAAATGAAAGTGTAGCCTGGCACGTGAATCAAGCTTTCCAGTTGTAGTACATAGTAATCTGTAGGAAAAAATGTTGCTCACAGACCTAGCCTGACCTGTTTAAATTATAGCAGTTGGTTATCAAGATACTTAGTATCAGAATGATCTGTCCTTACTCATATGATTATTAACAGCAACAACTAAGCTGTTTATGTTTTATATTTAACAATAAAACACAGAATTCTGCTTTGTTTGCAATTTAATATTATAGGGTAGTATTTAAGCTTAATGGTACAACAATTGTATTATACTCTACCTTTTTTATTGTCCTAGAATTGTTGAGAGAATTGTTTAAAAAGCTTAAACTGTTTCCCATGTTAGTCATTAGGTTAAAAATGTGTCAGCCTAATGTAATGTAACAACTTCACTTAAATAAATGAGTTGTATTAAACAATTGTACAATTGCAGACATTCCTTGTATTGTTTTGGTATACCTGTTAAACTTGTTTGCTTTTGTCTTTTAGGTTCCAGACCAGACCAGTGGTGATGGCCGTGTATGACATTTTGTGTGTGCCTGTCTGTGCACACCTGTCAACCAATCTCTGACAATGTTGCTAGAAACATACCTACTAACATACATTCTTACAAACATGTGACCATATCTTAACATATCTGTGCACATACCATTTAACCATACTGAGACTTATCCAAGATCTACACTGAGACATTCTGAGAACTATATTGTTGTGTGAGGACTACACTAACTATATGGAACTTGTATACTTGTGAATCATATTTGTCAACCATTCATACCTTTGAATCATACCTGTGCTGTAACATTTGTGAAACTGTTTTTAGACCTGAGCTGTGCTGTGTGAACATTAAGATTCTAAGTTCTGTCTAATACGGATCATCTGAAGGGCTGACTCTTTTATTCTACAGTATATATCACCATCAAATTTGACCTATTATCATTAACTGAGGCCTCTAGCTGTTGCTGCCAGTTCAGAATTAAAACTGATAAATAGATCTGTCTTAGGATAATATGATTGGCATCATCAAGTTCTGTAAGAATGCAAATTCAGACATCTGGTTTCTCCCTTACCATTATTGGTTAACTTTAAAATTGGTTTTAACAACTTTTTTGACTTCAAGCTTGCATTGGTTGTTAAGTGTTCATTAGTGTGTTCTGAATATCATTCTGCTGTTTCTGCAGTACTGTATTAAAACAAAGAATTGTTGATCAATATTGAATTGACAATTTATTTGTACTGACTGTCATACTCTAAGCCAGGGGTGGGCAAACTGCGGCCCGCGGGCCGGATCCGGCCCGCCAAGCACTTTCATCCGGCCCGCCGAGCATTTAATTTGGTTATCAGACTGCTCGCTATTTTTTTCCTCCGATAGAGACGACGCGTTGGTTAGCTTTACTGCAAACTGCTTTTCACTCTCCTTAGAGAACGCGTTTACAATGTCAATGTAAAACATCATGTTAAATAGAGATAACATCATGTTAAACTAAGTTAACTCTTAGTTATCTCCTTTGCAGCAGATCTAACGTGAACATTATGCGATCAATTTAATTGGGAAAGCGTCTGCACTCACGAGAGGGAGAGAGCCGCAGGTTCCAGCTGGCTTGTCATTGTTTATATAATTGATATCTCCTTCTTATAAGAAACTTTTAAAAGGAAATCATGAAGGCAACAGTAGTTCCCACTACTGACCATTTAAAAACTGTGAGAGGGCCCAGCCGTATAGGTACAGCACTAGCCCCAGCGGAGCAGGCAGAAGATCATTGAGAAATAAACGTGAATTGTTGTGCGGCCCGCCGGCCAATTTTCAAAACCCAATGTGGCCCTTGAGCCAAAACGTTTGCCCACCCCTGCTCTAAGCTAACATCTAACCAAGTAAGAGTGGTTTTCAAAAATACTTTAAGTCTACATGTGTGTAATCTGAATAATCATACTGTAAGTAATTTTATACACAACAGTTTTTACATTTACATGCAATGGTAATTCCCTGGAATTACATTTTCTAGTTTAGAAAGTAAACTTTCCCAAGTTATAAATAAATAAATCAAGCATATTTATTAAACATTTAAGCTATTTAAGTGCATAAGTTGCATATCCTAAGGAACATACTGACACTCTCTTTCCCATGTACACACTATGGTACACAAACCATCACACATTCAAACCATACATTACAGTCATTCCTCATCAGACTAAAATCCGTAATGTAATGTAATAAAATTCTTGGTTAAAATGGGTCAGCCAAATGTAATGTAATGAAATAAAATTCTGAGCTGTCAGAGGTGTCGTCCAGAGCTATCCTTTGAGTATTATTTTTCCCTTAGTCAGGCCTTTTGGGTCGGATGTTAGCCTGATGCCACAGCTGAACGGCAGGGTTGGGGTCAAAGTCCATATGGGGCTACTGTAGAGAGCTGGACAAACAGCAGGTAGTCACTCTTCACCAGCTTCATTTGACTGAATCCCCTCTCACAGTCTGCCGTGGACGCTGGCAGGGTGAAAATGAGGACGACCAGGCTTAGGATGTCTGGGCACTGGTGTATTAACAACCTGTCCATTTCTGCCCAGGTCTTTCTTTGCAGATTCTCTCCTGTCTAATACATTCTGGTCTTAAATGGTCCATTGGTCAGAGATAAGGTCCACATCCACCCCAGAGGATGTGAGGATGTCATTAAAGTGGACTGTTATACTTCAGATTCACAATTTCAATTTCAATTTAATTGTACTTATAAAGCGGCAACACATTACACATGTCTCATGGCGCTTTACAGAGTGTTAGACAATCAGAGAAAAGAAAAGAAGGCCCATGGGTAACAGGGGCGAGGAAAAACTCCTTACACTGTAACAAGATTCTGTGATTTTCACAGCTTCGCTGCTGTTTTTAGGTGAAATGTGTACTGTATTTGTGAATACAGTATTGTAACGATTTCAGGTTTCAGGACACAGAGCTTCGTTCAAAGCAAGCTTTATTTAGGATCGAGGGCAGGGACACAGACACAATACACACGTCAAGTACACACACATGCTACACATACAGGGGTGGACGCAGCCCCCCACACAAAGAGGATCACACACGAGGGAGAACTAAAAGGGAAACATGTTACAATAAAGACGCTAACATTACACTCAAAACTAAGGAGAAATACAGACATAAACCCCAAATGTTTGCTCCCGCATCTCAGCATGCCCTGCGTGGGAGATCGCTACGCAATGTCTTGTGCGCCGACGTTACAGTATGTTGTAGTTTCGCTATGAATTATGGTCAACAATGGTCAAACTACAGTAATAAAATGCTGCTGTGAATCATAACACAGGAATATAAATCTGACTCCTCCCTCATTTGTCAGCTTTGTGAAAAATCCAACATGGCGGAAAATCAGTTGGGGGTTTTCTGGGGGGGTCTGCACATAAATACAAAGTTAAGCTATTTTATCGGTATATTTAGCATTGATCAGTCCAACGGTTTGGTTGTTGGATGCATACAAACCAGCAACTAGACTAACTAACTAGACTGAACTAATGTTAGCAGCTAACGTTAGCATTTCCACTAATTCTCTATGGCTAGCGGTTAGCTTATACTTAGCTTAGAAATCGATCTCCTAATTTATAACTTAACTCATAAATCTACCCTTCTGTTAAATTGTAAAGATTTATTGGGGTAAATTATCAGTTTGTGATTAAAAAACATCAACTAAGCAGCATAAAAGAGAGGCTATAAATTGTCTCTCAATTTCGTCACTCCCACCAACACTGCGACGATGATGTCAAAGCTCACGGGAGGTCATGTGATTTGTTACTAACACTCTGATTGGCTAGTAGCCTGCTATATGCAACCAGTGATGTGGACGTGCAAAGGATGGCTGAACACCCTACTGTGGATAGTACAGCAATTTCAAGCGGGAGTACGATGATCCGTTAGGTCAGACATCGCTGTCGTTGGATTGGCAAGTCCTATGACTGGTGTGTCAATTAAACAAAATTTGTTCAGAAGCTAGGCCCTAATAAGCCAACAAGTCAATGCAAATATGTTTATGATTTTGGTTTCGCAGCTACAATATTATTTTGATTTAGAACTAGTTATATATTTGAGTGTGTGTGTAGTGATAGTTGCTACATTGTTAACTCTGTTGCTAGCTAGCTAGCCCCTCTTGGGTGTCAGGCTAGGGCAAGGCTACTAATTTTGTTTGTAAGTTTGGAAAAAATTGAAGAGGAGTAGACTACTCGAAATTAAGAGTAGTATAAATTACAACTGTGGCGTGTATTTGCCTGTCCATTTGAACGCTTGTTAATCAGTGAATGTGTGGTTGGAAAAGTAACTTGCTAACGTGTACTGAAAGTTGTTATATCGCTAGCTCAGTCACTAGCTTGGGAAAGCCAACTTCTCATTTTTAAAAGTTTGGCAACATAAAAAAAGCACAATGATTCTGAGTATGATACATCTATTGATATTGGGAATGATGACTTGACTGAGACTACTGAATTTTCTCAGTGTAGTGATTCTTTGGTTGATGACAGGAACGTTTTCCTTACCAATTTGGCTCTTTTCTATCTGAGAATGCAGGCTAAGATGCTTTTACCAGCTTCTACAATTTCAACTTTAATTGAAGAGTTTCAGGAAGTGTGCACAAATGCAGTGGCACAGATGCAGTTTGTCAAGCTTCGCCAAATATTGATTGAACTTGGAATTCCTCTTGAAAGGATTAGTAATATCACAGATGGATTGTCAAAAGAAAATGTACTTGCTATGTATAATGAGGGCCTATTTAGATCTGATGCAACCCGGAAGACATATTTCAAGAAAAATTTCAATTATGTTGAGCCAATACCTGTACGTCTTGGATTTGATGCCTCTGGCAAAGAGCGGTTTTATCATTATGTCCCAGTTAAAGACACTTTGAACGCTCTACTGAACTTACCGTCAGTGAGGGAACAATGGCAAGTGTCTAAAACAGTACTAGCAGATCCAAATATGTTTGAGGATGTGAGGGATGGCAAGAATTTCAAAGAGAATTCCCTTTTACAACAGTTGCCAATTTCAATAATTCTTCATCAAAATGCCTTCGAGGTCGTCAACCCACTTGGGTCTGGTAGGAAGAAGCACAAGCTGTTAGCTGTGTATATGACACTGGGTGAGATATTACCCTACAACAGGTCGTCCATTGACCCTATACAATTGGTCATTGGCAATTGGCTCTGCAGAGAGTCTGATTATCAATTCTTTGGACAACAGAAAGTATTCTCTTCTCTTGTTCAAGATTTAAAAGACCTTGAAATATCTAGTGTCACTGTGGTTGCTGGGGAGACTGTGAAGGGAGAATTAGTTGCAGTCGCAGGTGACAATCTAGGGTAGGGTTTGACCAATTATCAGCCGGGCCGATTGCCGATATTTAGCATTTTTATAATAATCGTATCGGCCATTTTTTCCACCAATAAGCCGATATTGAAATGGATAAAGAATGAAACGCGCTACTTTGTCTGTAAAGCGTCTCTCACTCCCTGCATTTGCTACTCTGTGGTCAAGAGCATTGTCCCGCCCACTACACCGTCTGATTTGTTAGTTAGCACGAATGAAGCCAATCAGGATCGAAGACTGAACATAGAGAAAGTTTCTCACTGAGGCAGTTTGTTAGACTGGACTTCAGCTGTACGGAGCTATTTTTCGAAGGTAAGGAAGAGCCTACCTTACATTGCTGAAGTTGCAATGAATCGCAATAATCTACACTGAAATTACAAAAACACCACTTTGTAAGCTATTGTCTCTTTGATCCGGACCAATAAGTAAAGCACCCACTTCCTTCATTTAGCGAATTCCCGATTGATGCACGTTACTGATGCTGTTTACTAGTTATCCCACAAACTCGGGTGCTGTGCGTCGGGAGTTCTCTGCCTCCGCCTCGTTCGTTAATTGTGAATAACGGGACACCTCAGCGGACATAGTACAGAGACAAGTCCTAAATTATGCGATAGCGAAGTCTAATTGCTTCTTTTTTAAACGGACTGTCAGAAAAGACTACACGCACCCAGGGCCAGCCGTAATTTAATCCGACCTGAACTAAATCGCGTCCTCAGCTGGCAATCAACGTGCCTTTTAGGCTCTCAAAAGTGTAGCTTATAGCCTACATATGGACAGAAATTTATGCTGGTCTCTAGACCTTACTCTTGCACTGTTGCACTGTTGGACTAATGTTGGACTACTTTTTGCACCTTCACCATGACACTCACTCCCTTTAGCACCTTACCAGTCCCAGCCCTGTCACTACAAGCGTCTTATGCTTGATCACCCTCAAGCACTTTGGAGTTTCTTAATTTAATTTATATAATGTATTTAGTATTTAGTTTTGTTAGTTTTCTTATCTTTCTTTCTTCTACTGTCTTTATTGTACAGTGGAGTTTAGTTTGTCATGAGCATTCTCTCTCCCTGGTAACAACCTTAATTGAATTCAATTCTCTGCCACTCTGCTCACTCTCTCTCTACTCTGCCTAACGAGCTCCACCTTGCCCCACTCTGCTCTAATTACTCTGCCAGCTGCACTGCATTTCTCCACTAACCTCTCCCAGTATATAAAGCCCTGTTTTTCCAGCCAAGCCCTGTCAGATCGTCTTCAAACCTGGACCAGTAACCTGCCTGCCTGTCTACTCTCTGACTCCTACCTGTGATTCGGATCCTTTCTTGACTGCCTCCCTGTTCTACTGCCCCGGTTATCCCGACCTGCCTTCCGGATCTTCTCGACTCTCGATCTTCAGCCCCCGGTAACTTTCGAATCTGCCTTCTGTCTCTCACCACGTTTAGTGCCTAGCCCTGGTCTGTACTACTGCCTGCTGTTCACCTTGCTGTTGTGTGTGTGTGTGTTCCCCCAGGCCTCCGACCACCAGACACGTCACCACCCTCAGCCCGAGACGCCGCACACACTCAGCACCTTGGACTGGAACCCCCCGGAAACTTGGTGACCCCCGGAGCCCAGGTAACCCACAGGACCCTGAAAAACCCCAGAGCCCCGAGAACCCCTAGCACCCCTGGAACCGGAACCGGAACCTCCAGGACCTCACGATTCTCTCATTCCTCTTCCCCCCTGAACCCTTCAATAAAAAGACTCTGAATTTGAACTTGCGCTCTTGGGTCGTCTTCTGTCCGTGACAGTTATATGTTTATACTTATGTTTACCATTTCTGTTGTAAGTGCATGTTGTGTGTGTGTGTGATGTCTGTATGCTACTGAGACCCTTGAATTTCCCCTTGGGGATCAATAAAGTATCTATCTGCTAAAATAGCTTAAGAACTATTTTAAAACTGTTTTGTTAAACTATTCAACCGTAACACTTGCCATCACGCATTTACCTCTTCCTCTCCCTCTCTCGTGCACTCACACACATGATGGCAAAGCATCCTCTTTGTGACAGGTCCCTTAACAAGCACATAGCCCATTGTGTAGGCATACTCTATGAAAATAATTGCTATCACTCAGCTCTTGGATTAACATGATACATAGGATTTACATTTGCAAGTGATGCAAGTTGATAGACAATTGTGTATCAAAAGAAGAAAGAAAGAAAAAGTTTGCATAATTAAATGCTTTTGAATGAAATTTTTGCAGCATATCGCCTTTACTATCTACCCCCCTTTTTGACAACCGACATATCGGTTTCACATATCGGTTATCGGCCTCCTGTTTTGGTAATTGATATCGGTATTGGCCCTCAAAAAACCATATCGGTCGATCCCTAATCTAGGGTCTCATTCACTTGGAGGCTTTGTAGAGAATTTTTGCAGAAGTAAAAACTTTTGTACTGCCTCATTTCCACGGATGCGTTTGTGAATGACCCGATAAAGTTAGGTCCCCCGAGAATGCCTGAGAACTACAAAAGCAGTGTAGAAGAGTTAGCTTTGGTTGATGAGAAACCTGTCAACGGGATTAAATTTGACAGTGTTTTTAATGAATTAGAACATCTTCATGTCTGCCAGCCTGGTCTTCCACCATGTCTCGGCCATGATCTTTTTGAAGGGGTTGTGGCTGTTGATGTTCAACTGTACCTTTTGTACATCAGGAAGCATCTTGTGTACATTGGGAAGCACTTCACGTTTGTGCAGTTAAACAGAAAGATTGGTCAAATGGAATTGAAAGGTAGCGATTCAAATAACCGCCCCTGTGTGGTTAAAGCTGATGGAGAGAAGTTGGGTGGAAGTGCAGCGCACGATTGGTGCTTGCTGCGTTGCCCATTGTGTCTTGCCTGGCATCAACCCTTATTGACATGAATAATGTACATTTGTAAATAGTTTGTGTCATGTGGTGTCCTGATTATACTGATGTCTCTCTACCACACGGTCGAGAGACATCCCTCACGATCTATGGGGTTACAACTGAGTTTACAAATCACGCGCAGACGCGAACGCATCTTGAGGCGTTGCAGCCCCTATTAAACAGTGAGCTAATTTTTGCCGCGGATGCAACGCGAACAGAACGCTTGCACTGGAATAGCCTCCCTGTCTGTGTGACTACAGATATGTGTCTGAAATGTCAGCTGGAATGTGAGCCCAGCGAGGAGAGATATGCTTATTGATGTCACAGGTGGGCTAGTTGAAACTTTCAACTTCTGTCAGAAAAAGACGTTGAAATTGGTGTAGCAACCTAGCATAGGCTGTTGTTAAAGTTAGCGATATTAGACAGAAATATAGACATAACGAGTTCATTTGATGAAGAATACGTGCAGTTTGAGCCATCTAGATCGACAAAAGGTGAAGCAAATAGGCATACTTTATCAGTATAGCAAAGGCTAATGTGAATAACTAAATAGTTGAATTAAATGCTCCTAAACTGGGCTGGTGCGTTTTGTAGGAGTTCAGAGACAAAAGCAGTGTTTTACATGGTAATGCTGTCTTTTAAGAAACGTTCAGTGACCTGATCACTAGGCCTAGTCTGTGTCTACAGGGTTTAACATGTAGGCTAATGTGAACACTGTTCACACAACTTTATTGGTTGGTTAAACACACTAGCACAATGCCACACAATCTGTAAGTAGTCGAGGCTGCAGGTTAAAACATTTCAAGCCAATTTTACAAATGAAAGCCTAGTCTACCCTATCCAAGTTTATTTATTACCTGGTTTGAATATTATACAAATATTCAGACTTATCTTATTCAGACTTATTCTAATAGTCTACTATGAGGTGTTCATTAGGCCTATGAAATCTTCAGAAATGTCTGATAACTTCAGGCACAAAGAAAGAAAGAAAGAATGAAAACTCATGTAGATTACTGAGGAGGAGAGGAGGGCCAGGCTGAAGCATGTTGCTAAACAGCGCAAGTGGGCCCCTTCACACTTAGGCCCAAGCCAAAAAGAAGAAATAAAGGTATTTTGTTTTGTAAAAATTAGTCATTTTGTAGTTTGTTTTCTTTATAAATCTCTGGTTTTCGGCAACTTTATACTCCGTGGAAGCATGGGCGTCGGAGGCATTCTGAAAGTGGGTGGGACATTTCAGCGGGGGGTCTGGGGGTCAGAAATTTCAATGACTAATTCGGAACCAGCTTTATGGTATAGTTAACCATGCAGTTGCAATATCTGTTAAATTAAGTTATTTAATGCTTTGAATGCAACCCGAATTGGCTATCGGGAGCCGGGGAGGATTCGGTGGGCCGTTAACTTTTTATGCCAGTCTGAATGTCGTGAGCTTAAATATTGTTTCTGAAGTTCATTTGCTGCACCCTCGCGGCACTTCAGCAGCCTACATGTAGAACGGTTGCAGCCCCTTACTCGCAGTTTCCCCAAATATTAACAAAGTAGCACTCACAAAAACTGTTCGGAAGTTGCAACTATACCTAGTTTATATTTGCAACAATTAAGAGGAGTTTATGAGCGGTCCCTCCTCCAGTGGTACGGTCCTAACGAACGCCAGGGTGACACACAGTTACAGTAATTGAGAGTTAAAAGAAATCATTATTCTTCCGCCGTCCAGTTCAGCAGCTGTGCAACAATGGAAAACAGGCGATTTTGGAAGGTGTGTAGCCTATCTGCTTTAACTTTTTTAATCTAGGCGGCATTCCACCCAGTCCACCCAGAGTCAGAGGCCTACCCTTTGTGATATGAATGAATGTTCTGCCTTCATATGCTCAAGCAGGCCTTTATGTCCATGTCGCAAATGTCCGACTTGACTCGATCATCTTGAAAGTAGCCTAGCCTAGGCCTGACAGGAGATAACATTCTACAATTTACACAGATTTTTTCTCCTCTGTTGATCTCGCGATGTTGTTGGCTAATTTGTATATGCTTATAAAAACAAAATACCACTTAATTTCGGGTTAAAATGCATTAACGCGCGTTACTGAAGTTTGTCCCGACTCCCGAGTAAAATATGTACCAATTTTTTGTAATGCCTTACATTAGCCTACCACGTTACAGCAAATTAGGCCCATTAGGCCTACATTATGCCATTTTTATAACGTGTTACTCCCAACACTCTATAGGCACAACAAAACACTAAAGAATTAACCCAGTCGTCGCGTAAAGTCAAAAAACGCGTAACTATGCATATTTCACCCTGCCAGAATTCTCCCGTGTCATTTACGCGCGATAGAGGGACTTACGCGTTTTGGCACCCCCAAACTCTGGGTGTTTCTTATGTATACAACTCTTGCGTGCATTCGGCCACTGACTTTCCAGCTGGGTCTCCAACATGTCGCTCTCAAGCTCAGTCGCTTGCCGCCTTGCCAGAGCTTGCCAGAGGCTGAAACACGCTACTACATTTAAACACAATTGTTGCCGCGACTCGAGGCATTCCAGCCTACGAAATTAATAAAAAGTAAATTATGCATAATTTAAAAATAACTCAATAGGCTGCTTGGCTCGTAATAAGGTTTCCATTACAGCACCGTGGGCGTTCAATGAGCATGGCGGATGGTTTGTTTGAAATCCGACACTCTTTCAACTACATGGAACGTAATAGTGATCATTAAATACCTCCCCAGATTTCAGTGCCCATCAGTCCCAACATTTAACAATATAATTAAACAGTCCAAAAGGAAATTAAATATCAAACTAAACCGAAAATTTCATGCTTTTGAAGGCCTACCAGTATGCCCTCCAAGAAACGCATGTCTCAAAATAAAACTCGCATTAGAAATCCTGCCCCTAAAGGCCTGTACTTTGGCTTAAGACCCCGGCCATAATTTGACGATTTACAGTCTCTAAGTAGACAAACTGGCTTCAGATATCCGAGTGAATACGAGATTGTGCAGTCTTAGCTGTGGTTAGTGACGTGATGCTGTTGATGGGGGAGTTTTACATAGCCTAGCGTAAATAGGTTATTATTTATTTGACGATACCTATAAGGCTTTTTCCTTATCAAAAGTGAGGGGGACGACTGATCTCTTCAACACTCGCGGGGGTTTTGGCTTGTCGCTTGCGTGTGTAATGAGCGGAATGGGAGAATGCGGGTAACAAAAAAAAAAGCTTATGAGCGATTTACGCACAAATGGGAGAATCCAATGAAAATGACAATGAAGCACTAAAGAAATGCTGAAAACAGCACTGGTATTTCGCACGGCAAAAGTGGGGGGGTCCAAACTAACAATTTTAAAAAGTGTACTGGTATAATGGCTCCGACGCCCATGGTGGAAGCTATGCACTATTGGCAACAATGTCACTCGCTATGAATGACTCGCTTGTTTTGCGATGAAACGGCCATTTCCCTCTTCGCACGCCCTTCTCACCTTTTTCACCCCTGACCCGTTTTCATGCCTGAAGAGATAACGGCCGCCGAGGTGTCGTGTTGACAAAAAACTCCCCGACGCGCAGCGGAGTCCATTTCCTCCGCCCGAGTCCATTAATTCCATATAACTGGACAAACCTCGAAGGCTGTTATCCCGCTTATCACCCGGTTGCAACATTGCATTTTGTTCTGTGATGTTTTTTAACAAGGAGCAATCTACAGAAAAAACGGTTGATTTGTTACTTGCTCATGAAAAAATAAAGCAGCTAGACCGCCCTCATTCATTTGGTTGTTATGGTTACCTATGGTTACTTTTAAAAGTTAGAAGACTATCAATTTGGGTAACAATGTAACATTAGCATAATGGCTCATTCATGGCAAAACACTCAAACACAAGGGTTGTTCCTTAACGTTTTATTATTAGATAATTTGAAGTTAAATTCTACATTCCCGTTGATGGTGAAGTTTGACATTGAAAGGGGTAGTTCAAATTTCTTCGACATTGAGGCACCACTGTCAACGCTGTGTCGCTGTTCACCAGGAGCGTCCTGCCAATGAAGTAGTGCTAGCCGGACCACTTGCGGTGAGAATGTTACTCCAGTCTTTCCTATCCTCCAGACTTGGAGTATAATAGCTTCGAAGGCTGGACTCACAGCGATGCCCAGTGACTGCCATTATTTGTCGACTTTTAGGGCCCACCTTGGATAGACGATGGACAGCGGTGCTTCGTAAGGAGTGATTCGTGTATGGAGGAAGTCCCACCTAAGGTAAATAACAGTAACGGGTTACAAGTGTTAAAACATATGTTGCAGGCTAGGTTAACATTAGACGTTTAAAACATGGTTATCATTTATAATGTCTTACCTCTTCGCAGATGGTTTTAAGCATGCTGCCCAGGTAATGGACCCCCATGGGCTCTCTGGTGTATCATAGTCCTTCATCTTGTGGAAGCCGCTTTGGGTGAAGATAGAAGGCGGTGGCATCTGCTGGACATTTTGACATATATTTTTTAAAACTCCGCACCGGACATAATCGATCATCAGTTGCATACATGAATCCTCGCAGAAGCTCTTTTTTTTTGGATCCTTTCACGGATCCTTGTGGTTTTTGGGTTCAGGGTTGTATCCAAATGTGACAAACTCTTGTCCATTTTCGTCAACCATCACGATGAATGACTGCATTGTGAGCTCCCGGTTTCCCTCTCTGCCGCGACGGGCCATGCATAACTGAATGTCAAACCAGACCTTACGGACAAGGCCTCTGGGTGAATCCGGCAAAAGCGCTTCAGATTTTCGCAGCATCTGGAGGTGCTGATTAGGGATGTGGGGATGATGGACGCTGACATCTTTTCCCTTCATGCGGTACCTTTTTAAAATGGACTTAAAAACCACATTGCAGGACCCAAATTCTTTGTCTGAGATGACATTGAATGATACAGCGGGTTTATCCCCGCCCGAAAGCCATGTAGCTGGCTATGCTGTAATCTTCGCCCTTTGTTGTCTGGACAGATGGATAAAACTGTCTTAGTACCTCGTTTAGGGCCTGTGCGGAGTATGTGTTGATGTCTCTTTTTTCCCTGTTTACCTTTAGGAAGTCTTGCTGTGTTTTTAAAGCCCAGTTGGTGGTGCGCTTAGTAGTTTTTTCATGTACCTGGTCCTGTACTATTGTGATGTCTTCTGCTGTCAATGTTTTGTGTCTTTTCTCCGTGAAGGTCTCTGCTTTAAATGTGTTGTTGTGTCCATTTCTATTAAAGTTAATATCTTCCATTTTTGCAAGTTTTATCGTTATTTTGTTAATGCAAGCTGTCGATCTGTCAATCGATTGTCAATCAACCGTCAAACCAACTGTCATTTACTATGGTTTTTATAGTTACCATTCATAAGCATTGATAACGACGATTAAACTTTTTTTTACCAGATCTACTTCATAGGTGTCCCGTTATTCAGAATTAAAGGCCACCCCGCCAGCCAATCAGAAAAGAGCATTTCTTTTCTCTGGGTGATAACAATTTTTGGTATACGGCTCTTCACAATGCAAGTAAAACACTCCATTGACTTGAATGGGATTGGTATTAGCTGTGTTCTAAAGAACGTTTGATTCAAGTTCAGTGTGTGTTGCGAACTATTTGTTTCTCAGCAAAAGCCACAACGCAACAGTAACAAATAAATGTAAAGAGACATACAGTGGAGTTTATTTTTTCGTTTTGGCAAGTAGCCGTATAATAAGCGGGATAATGTATAGAACGTCATAATTGGGAAAATAAGCCCCTTCAGGGCGAAGCAAGACTCCTCCGCTGGCACATTGGGGTCCGGTTCCCAATAATGACCGGCGTTCTATACATTATCCCTTACATGGCTTCATCTGAACCTGCTCCAGCTTGTTGTTTTCCTCGCACCAGTACCAATTCTAATAGTCCTATCCAGAATAGCTGCTGGGTATCTGACTTTGTTGTTTGTTGGGACAATATTCATATCCACCAGCGACGATGCCTTGATACAATGAAAAGGCCAAAGCCCTCTGATAGAAGGCACATGCTGAGAATTATTGCTGATGACATTAGAAAAGTCTGCCTGGATCCCCCCCCTTCAAACAATGTGCTGAACTTGCCAAAAAAAATGTGGATGCCTACCCCAAAAGTTTTGAAGATAGGATGGATGAAGGAGAGCGACTGGGAAATGGGTACTTCACGTTAGGCAAACAACTCCGTACACGCATTGAGTTCCTGAACCGTGACAACAACCTGGTGCACCTGAGAAAGTCTAAGAGACAGAAAGCCACAGAAACAGAAGAGATAGAAATGGAAACACCAAACCCAAAGTGTGGCAGAACGGATAGTTATGGTTGTGTGGCTTGGCAACTGCCACAGGGAGAAACAAGAGAATCTCTCCTGGAGAAAAAAAGAGAGCTTTTATCATTTTTTTCACACAAAGGCTCCAGAGCAACAGACTCAGCGGAGAGTTGATGAGCTAATGTCTGAGACCTATATTTCACAGCGACATCAATGGATTTCCCCCTCCAAGTGTTTCAGATATCCAGACTAATTGGCCATTCCTGTTGATGCCCTCATTTTTTACTACAACTTTTTAAAGGCACACTATGCAGGTTTTTTAGCTTAATATGATAAGATTATTAATAAGATTGCCGTAACAGATTGAGGAATAGAGCTCATAGGCCTCCACTGCCTAGCATTTTCCTAGCCAATGTCCAGTCTCTTGTGAACAAGATGGATGAACTAAGAGCGAGGAGACAGTTTCAAAGAGACATCAGGGACTTCATATACTAACATTCTATGCTTTACTGAGACATGGCTAACTGAACTTGTACCAGACTGTGACATCACTCCGGTGGAGTTTTTCTCTGCTGCTCGCTCTGACAGGACTGAGGAATCTGGAAAATTGAAAGGTGGCGGTGTTTGCATCATGCAACGTTAGCAACTTAGCAACGTTGACTGGGAGATGTTCAAGACGAACTCTGCTGACATCAATGAGTTTACGGAAGTATCATTGAGTTACATCAATATGCTAACTGATTCCATCATCCCAACTGTAAAGATCCGAAGCTTCCCTAAGCAGAAGCCATGGGTGGATAGAGAAGTGAGAACGGCATTAAAGACACGCACCATCACTTATAATGCTGGGCTTATTTCAGGGGATTTGACGGATTACAAAGCAGCATCTTATAGTTTATTAGAGCTATTAAAGATGCTAAGCGGCTATAGAGACAGAGTTGAAGCTGATTTCTTGGAGGGTGATCCAGCACGAGTGTGGAAAGGACTCCGAACCATCACTGGCTTTGAAAGAAAGTCCCCTCCTATGATGAATGTGAGTAAAGCCCTCCCTGATGAACTTAATGCTTTTATGCTCGCTTTGACATGAAAAAAAACACAGACTATATTGGACTAGCTGCAGCATGTGAAGCAAATGAGGATGCACCTTTCTGTGTCTCTGAGGTCGATGTGAGCAATGCCTTTAGGAGGGTAAATTGTAGAAAAGCTACTGGACGGATGGAATTTCTAACAGGGTTTTGAAATCCAAGCTGCTCAGTTAGCTCCTGTGTTCACTTATATCTTTAACACATCATTGGCTCAAGAGACAGTTCCTACTTGCCTCAAGCAGTCTGTTATTGTTCCAGTACCGAAAAACAAAAGTCCATCATGTCTGAATGACTACTGCCCAGTAGCCCTGACGTCTACAGTGATGAAGTGTTTTGAGAAGCTTGTGAAAAACATTATCTGCTCATCCCTCCCTGCCTTCTTCGACCCCCTCCAATTTGCTTACAGAGCCAACAGGTCTACAGAGGATGCCATCTCAAACCTCATGCACACCACCTTAACTCACCTGGAGGAGGGGAATGGGAATTATGTGAGGATGCTGTTCATTGACTTTAGTTCAGCATTCAACACGATAGTACCTCTCACCTTGGTCACAAAGATGAAGGCCTTAGGACTGAACACCACCCTGTGTCACTGGATATTTGACTTCCTCACCAACCGCTCACAAGTGGTTAGAGTGGGGGTCTGACATCTGACTCATTAACCATCAGCACTGGTGCTCCCCAAGGCTGTGTTTTGAGTCCACTGCTGTACAACATCTACACACATGACTGCAAAGCCAACAGTAGTCATACCTCCATCATCAAGTTTGCAGATGACACAGTGATCTTGGGCCTGATTAGTAACAACAATGAACAGTTCTACTTGGATCAGGTTGATGAGGTGGCACAGTGGTGTCAATCTAACAGCTTGACACTGAATATCAATAAAACCAAGGAAATGGTAGTGGATTACAGAAGGCAGCAGCAGAACTACAGTTACACCCACTAATGATCAGCGGGCAACCTGTAGAGAGAGTCACAAGTTTTAAATACCTTGGTGTCCACATTACTGAAGACTTAACATGGACTGTTAACACTCAATATGTTCTGAAGAAGTCCAGACAACGACTCTACTTCCTTCGTCAGCTAAGGAAATTCAAAGTTTCTACATCCATCATGAAGGCCTTCTACACTTCAGCGGTTGAGAGTGTTCTAACTGGTAGCATCATCACCTGGTATGGGAACTCCACAGTTAGAGATTGTAGTACTCTGCAGAGAGTAGTGCTCAGCTGAACGTACTATAAGAACTCAACTCCCTGCTCTACAAGATATCTATTCCATAAGAGTACTCCTAAGAGCCCAAAAGATTCTGAAGGACTCTTCTCATCCTAACAATGGATTATTCCTACCGCTGAAATCAAGAAGACGCCTATGTAGTCACAAAGCCAGAACTGAGAGACTCAGGAGAAGTTTTTATCCCCAGGCCATCCGAACTCTGAACTCACACTATACTGACTTTGCACACATTCACTCCTCAGCACTCTCAAACATTTCCCAACTCTGAACTCACACTATACTGACTTTGCACTCATTCACTCCTCAGCACTCATGACCCCCCCCCCCCCACCCACACACACACACACACACACACACACCTACAAGACTTTTAGCACTTTTACATCCCTCTCCCTATGCTACAGACCTTTTATTTATTTTCTTATTTCATCACACATCAAAACACACACACACACATATCTGACTTTCTCCAACTTTTGCACACTTTTTATTTATTATTTTTGATTTCTCCTCCATCTACCCATGTCCTTGATTGCCTAGCCTTTCCACTAAAGTTTAATTACAACACTTGTTGATTTTGTTTGAAATATTTCTGTTCTCATACATACCTTAACAAACACTTTTTTGATTTTGTTAAATAAATCAGAGTTAACAAATCTCTCTCTGTCTCTCTCTCTCGCTCACACACTCCACTTGAGCTCAATTGGTGCATATGTTTTCTATATGACTATCTGCCTTTTTCAGTTCCCTTAATCAACTAAGTGTTTTTATTTAGAATTAGTATAGTATTTTATGGATTAAAACACAGATTTGGATGAACATTAGTCATAAAATAATTGCCGTAATTTTTTAAATACAGTAGCCAAAATTACTGTATCAGCACTGATATTACTACTGTACTTCTAGTTACAGTATGAACCATAAGTACTGTGATTAAAAATATGGTAGACAATTCAATATACATTACAGCACTGGTATTACTACTGTAGTTTGCATTTACAGTATCAGACACAGATACTGTGATTTCATATACGGTAGGTGTACTGTAGAGTGAAATACAGCAACTTAGTGGTTATTTGCTGCCAGCAAGTTGCTGTAAATTTTACGGTAAACTGTAATTTGCAGACATTTTAACACCCATGATATATCACCACATTTTTCTCTCAGTAAAACCCTGTGAGTTTGAAGACACGTTTTATTTATTAATCCTCCGCCCTAACAAATAGGTCTAACGTCCTGTACTTTTGTCCATAGCAACGAGTAACCTAACCTTCTGTGTCACTGCTGCAAGTGTGTGCTTTTCCTGCCGCTGTGCAAGTTGTCAGTGAGGGGGTTGCATTGTTGATTCAAACGCGGAGTAATCATGAATGGCACTTCAGTCCAATCAGAATCTCACCATGGAGGTATTATATATAACTGGAGAGAGTGACTAAGTCCCGCCCCCATTCATTTTAATGGGCCATGCTAGGCTAGCTACTTCAGCCAAAAAAGCATGAAATTGACCGCAGCCATCTTTACGAAAATGGCGTTTCATGGGTGTTCGTTTCCGGCACCAGCTAGAATTAGCCTATTAGATTCCACGTTACAGACGGAGACAACGTAAGGTACAGCGGTATGTCGTTGATGAAGTTTGGACATTCCCTCAGTGGAAAAGAAGTTGTTCGGGAACACGCTTCACCTCGTTATAAGCGCAAATTCATTTAATTGGTTGGGATAACATTTTGGGAATGGTGGTAAAGTTTGCCCTGTCTCTGAAGTCCTAGGTTATTTAATGTGATGTTCATATGTGATAATAAACTATGCGAATCAATATTGTGTCACTTTAGGCTTCACAAATAATGATCCCTAAATACTATATTTGGACAGCTTGTAGGCCTATTACGCAATAGGCTATCCAATGAAAATGACTATTAATTAGGTAGACATGGTATGTAGGTAACGTGTGGATAGCTGGGATTTTTGCTGCACCCAGTGTGAATTTGCAGCTTGTTAAGCCTAGGCTACATTTGCAGGCAGACGAAATGAAGCCAATGCAAGTTAAACTTCCGATAGAAGCGCACATCCCTTGGGTATAGAGTCTGCAACTGTTGTTGGACATTTTGGCTTTTGTCTCGACTGGCAGCCTGAACATTTAAATGAAATGCATAGCCTAATCATGTCAATGTTGCAAGAAAGCAAACGAAATAAGTCATTGACATTTGTTTAGTTTTAAATCACTTGGGGAGACTTAAAGCGCTTTCAGGCATACGTGTAAGACCGGAGGTTCTGCCGATGTTAAACGGTGGGGCAGTATATCTGAACGACATAACCGGTCATATGGAAGTCCGAATTTACCCAGTGTTTATACTACTCCCCCCCTAGTATTTCCTCCGGACATTATGTAAATGTGCTGTGTCTGAACGAGGGTTAGGGTTGAATAGGTTACATGATCCAGACGTTGCGTTCTACAGAACTACAGCCTGTGCGTATTAAAATAGTCTTCATACACAACGCAATGAGTAGGCTAATAATTGGATACAGGTCATTGCTATGCATCTGCCAAAGTGTATGGTCATAGTCAGTTACTTTAAGGTAATTGGCACCCCGCATATACGGCAAAGAATAGCCTAATATGACAACATTAACATTTTTCTTTTATTTACCACAAAGTCCGGTAATACAGCCTAAACCATGTAGGCATTAAGTCAAGTATCAGTAGCTTAATCCAAGTAGTTAGTTGGTTTATTTGTCGTCTTCCAGAAATGCAAACCAACATGGATGCGCGAGGACGCTCGTGCCCAACACTAAACCCGTGCATGAGCTGTCATCTACCAATCAGCATGTAAAAACTGGTGCCGGAAGTTGCAACCATGTAACGCCATGTTTTCAAAAATGTCGGCGGCCAAATGCCATGTTAAGTGGCTGAAGCTAACCCTTCAAATCCTGACCCCCTGTCTCTCACTCACATAGTGCCACTTCTCTAACAATTTGACTGGATCGGTCGGTATAGTTGTGGAATGCTAGCTTTATTTCTTGACCAAATTCACCCGCCAGTACACAAATTCACCTGCATTTGGCGGGTGCTAATTTCCATCCCTGATACACACACGCACACATACACACACACAGAGATACACAGGCTGACACAAAAAACGTTCTAATTGAAACTAGTCGAAACACACACAGACACAAAGAGGCACATCACTGAAGCCTACATATTTGGTGAAGTGTCACCTGAGTAGCCTATCGTCACAGTGTAAAACGTCACACCCAACAGGAAGTAAATGTTTCCAATGTATAAAACTTGCAAAACAAATTGCACAAACGTCAGATATACATTGACACTCTCACCACATGTGAGTGCATTGTTGGCTTCCGAAATGGCACAGGTTGTGGAGCCACATGTGCTCTGACCCGTCATGGCCGCTTGTGGCTATATTTTGAAGTTTATCTTGATACATTTATGAGCCGGGTATTTTTTGCCCATACCTGGCCTCTATGCATGCTCACCCTGCACAACTCCATTACTGAAGAAAAACATGTCGAAGCTCATTTAAAGTTGCTACACAAGATTGGACAAGCTAATGAAATACTGAGAGAAAGTAGTCTGGTCAGACAAGCGCAAAATTGAACGTTTTGGATGTTATACTACACACCATGTTTGGAGGAGTAATGGCACTGTAGCCTACATCACCCTAAAAATGCTAAATAGTACAGCGGCTAAGGCAGTGTTTCTCAAACTTTTTTTCTGGGGACCCACTTTTTAAAAATGACAGACTATCGCGACCCAACTCATGACTGTGGTAGTTAACAAACTAGATCAGTGGTTCTCAAACTTTTTCTTTCATTCCCCACTTTGATCAAGGGGGCATTCTCGAGCCCCACCTGTCCCTCATCGCTCTAAGAAAGTGGTAGGTCAAGCTTAAAATTGTCAAATTTATTGAAATAATGACAAGTTCTAAATATATCCTCTTAAATAGAGTTAAAATCATCTGGTGCTGCAGATATAATAATAAATAAATACATAACACACATATTTCTGTTTTCCAGCAACATATTAGGAAGCATAGGCCATTTTACAGCATTGTACAATATATTCAATGAAATACCAACATGCTGCATTAAATGGATCCATAATCCAGTCATACTAAGCACTGCTGGTTGGGAAATATTTATGAAATAAACTTTGCAGGGATGTGATGTAGGCCTATTGTTTAATACATGGGATCACAAGAGTGCCTCCCAATCAGACGTTTCAGCGATTTCGCTCAGAAATCTCAAAAGGCATAATACTGTCGCGGATCGAGGCCTGTCTCATACTCAAGTTTTTTGGTGAATGCAGTAATCTTATTTGCTAGGTGAGGTAGGTGCTTGTCTTTGCCTTGTAACTGGACATTTAACTCAAATGTATCGCTAAGATATATCAAATATATCGCGATAGGCCAGCTTCGTCAAGAAATGTTCATTAGTGAACGTGCTTGCAGATTCAAACATGCGCTCTTCCTCCAAGAAGAGGCTGACTCGGAGCTCAAACACGCAACAGCAGCACTTTACCCGGAAAGCCACCTTGCTTCGCTGTGAAACAGTACAGCCTTTTGGTCAGCTACCATTTCTTCGCAAAGTGCGGAGAATAGACGCGCTTTTAAGGGCCGGGTTTTGATGAAATTCACCACTCTCACAACAATGTTCAAAATCTCATGTAGGTCGGGACTAACTAAGCTGCCTTGACACAAGCGCTTCCCTGTAAATAACACAGTGCGTCCATTGCGCATCGGGTGCTACCTGGGCCCAGGCTACAAATAAAAAAATAAAAAACTCCTGTTTTTCACGTCAGTTCGCGCCCCACCTGGCATGTCTCCGGGTCGCGACCCACAGTTTGAGAAACGCTGGGCTAAGGCCAGATTTTTACCTGAATCGTTCAGTTTTTGCAGAAAGCACGGAACTTGGTACAGGTATAGTACTACCGCTAGTGATCAAAAATTGAAATGGACCCCAACACAGCGCCCCCCAGGTGGCCCCTATCCTGACTTATCCTGAAATATGGCCACCAAAATATGCCCTTTTTTCTACATTTTTAATGCTATGCTGCTTTTAACACATAATATGACGTGTCTATAGCCATCTTTCAGCATTATGAAATACATAATGAGACAATCATGCATAATTAAAATAGCAGACATGTTGGATTTTAAGGAAGTAGCCATACATTCTGACACTGAGTCAAAAACTGGGGTGCGTTTAGGCTATTACTAGGCTAAATGCAGGGTTTAGTCACATAGAAGTTTCGACTGTGTGACTAAACCCTGCACTTGCTGGGCTCAATCCTTCTAATTTGCCCCCTAGAGGTTGGCATGCTAGCAAGGAGGCTAAAACCCATGAATGCTAGCGTCTGTCAAGTCTCAAACATATGCTGCCTTTTGGGAAATGAGTTTTTTTGTCTTCTATCCTAGAGTTAGATAAATTAGTACATACACCCAGTCAAAGTTAGATAAATTAGTACATAACCAGTCCAACACATCCTACTGTCCTACAGCCTAATCCAATTGAGGTGGGTGGGGCCAATTAGCATATGCTAAAATTTCTTTTAAGGCTCATAGTGATTGTTTGAAAAGATCCATTTTGTTTTATTGTAGTTTAACATTTTGCATCTCATAAAATGATTATGGCCGTCAATGAAGCTAATTACAGTGCATGAAAATGCACTGTTCTGTTATCTGAAGTCTTCTTGTTGCTAGATTACGGGGACGCTGGCGAGACACGCCGCTCCGTCTGGCATCATGTTTTTGTTTGTTTTTATGTAATGTTCGTAATTTTATGCAATGTCACGTTTATTTTTTGTATTGATTTGTCTAGTTAAATGTTTTCTCTCTTTATTTACATTATTTTTGATAGTTTTCGTGTTATTCTCTTAGTCTTTTTTTACTGCTTTCAAAGTCGGGCTGATGTTGTTAACGTCTGTCCATTGGGAGCTTGCTATGGCTAGCTTTTGCCCTGGGCCTCTTACATCCTTCCCATCCATCTGTGAGCCGGTGCTGCACTTCACTGTCTGGTCGAGGGGATTTCTCGGGACAACAGCTGGAGCTACTCTGAGAAAGATCTGCTGAGGCTGCCGAGCTGTTTCTGACCAGTGAACTGCCATGCCAACTGCCTGGAGTCTGGATTGAGCAGACTACGTTAACGTTAACGTTGAAGAACTCTGCATTACGGACCAACAAACAGTCGCTGTTAAACGTCCACCGAGTTGCTGATCTACAAGATCGCCCATGACTTCGGACTGTTATGCTTCCAGTGACTTCGGACTGTTATGCTTCCAGACTGCCAGTGAGTGTAAAGAACTTTGTTGGCGTTGCATGCATCGGTTGTGGAGACACAGCTGTGCGCAGTTTCACGCGAGTCATCATTGCCCTTGGACATTTTCAGCCGGTTGGAAATTGGACTAATTTTATTTTTAATTTGTATTTATTTTATTTATTAATTTGTTTGTTGTTTGTCTTGTATTGTGTATATGAAAATGCACTGTACTGTTCTTCCTAGGCAACTTCTACTTCTTCTTATTATTATTATTCCGCTTACCACTTTTTCCGTACGCAATTTCTCTTGAACAGTTTAACTTAGAAACTTCATTCAAACTTTGTAACGTAGGTCTTCAAACAGATCGGGTTGCTATGTCTTTTCAACTTTGAAACTTTTTAAACTATTAAAGAAAAACTTTTTAACTGTCTACTTTTAAACTATCATTAAACTATCTATCTATTAAACTAGCTGTCTATCAACAATGTTTAAACTATCTACATTCAACTTTTAAACTTTTAAACTATACATTCAACTTTTAAACAGTCTACTTTTAAACTATTATTAAACTATCTATTAAACTAGCTGTCTATCAACAACTTTTAACTTGTCATCAACTATGTCAACACTTGTCATCAACTATGACTCCTACCCACTGTAGCTAGTTAGCATGGTTAGCATAGTTAGCATGTTAGCATTGTTAGCATTTTTAGCAAAACTGATAAAAATGATTAGCTAGGTTAGCTAAGTCACATGATTAGCATACTTAGCATGTTAGCATGTTAGTTAGCATAGTTAGCATAACTACTAAAAATGATTAGCTAGGTTAGCTAAGTCACATGGTTAACATAGTTAGCATGTTAGCATAGTTAGCATGTTTAGCAAAACTGCTAGAAAACGTTAGCTAAGTAGCATGGTTAGCATGTTAGCATTGCTAGCACTGCTATAAAACATTAGCTAAGTAGCATGGTTAGCATGCTAGCAAACATTAGAGCCATTCCAACTTTCAGTTATCGTCAAATATCTACCTATACACAGCCATTAAACTATTTAAATATCAACGTTCATTAAACTTCCAGTCTGTCAACAACTTTTAAACTATTTACCTTCAACTTTTAAACGGTCTACTTTTAAACTATCATTAAACTATCTATTAAACTAGCTGTCTATCAACAACTTTTAAACTATCTACTGTCTATCAACAACTTTTAAACTATCTACATTCAGCTTTTAAACAGTCTACTTTTAAACTATCAACTTTTATTAAGCTATGCAACCACCATGTCTATCCTAGCATCACCGTAGTAACCATCTCTGTATTATCTGTTTTAACTATACATGATATTTTACATCACAACTTTAGCATTTTCATGCACTGGTAATTCCTTGGAATTGCATTTCTAGTTATTATTCTTCCCACCAAACTCCTGCATCTAATTCAGCTTTAACCGTTTAACGTAGAAACTTCGTTCAAACTTTGTAACATAGGTCTTGAAAAGGACACCTGGGGAATGTATTTTTCACTTTTGTGAACTTTATACTTTTTGAGATATTAATAAAAAAACAAGCTTATTTTTCCCCCATAGACTTAACATTGGGCTGATGACATCACAATGGGCTAATTAACTTGATTTGCAACTGGATCAACTTCCAGCTGCTCAACTAGGACCCATCAAAGGGCCAGTTAAACTGATTGCACCTGTATCAACTGCTTTTTGCTCAACTAGGCCAACTCTCTCTGTGTCTCTCCATTCTACAAGGATATAAGGCACATTCCATCCAACTTTCTATCCATTCATCCTCTTCAAACCATTCACTCATCCACCAATTAAACTATCCACCAACATCCATTAAACAATCTGCCTATCAACATCCATTCAACTTTCTGTCTATCAACATCCATTACACTATCTACATTCAACTTTTAAACTATATACTCTGTCTCAGGCTTTAAGCATACAATCTGGCTCTCTTAAGACCAGCACTTTTAGGACACTGGCTAGTGCGTTCAGCGCCCAGTCCTTGGGTGTGCTTTGTGGTGGAAACACCAAAAGCTCAGACAGGTAAAGTTGAGTATCGTTCACATAGCAGTAATAATCAAATTCATGGGAGCGAATGGTCTCACCCAAGGAAGTGTGTAAATAGAGAAAAGTAGGGGCCCTAATATCCCTGAGGCATACCTGGGGTGAAGTGATGTGCCCTTTAAGGTAGGATTTAAACCAGTTAAGGACTTTCCTAGACCTAGTTAAGGACTTTCCTATCCCAGTTCAGATAGTGTAGAAAGGAGAATGTCATGGTTAACAGTATCGAAGGCTGCAGATAAGTCTAGTAGAATGAATACTAATGACTTAGCAACTTAGATAAAGACTTAGCTACTCTCAATGCTTCAGTCACAGACATAAAAGCAGTTTCAGTAGAATGACTCTTGAAAACAGACTGCATAGGGTCTAGCAGGTTGTTCTGATATAGTAAGTCCAAGACTTGCTTGAAGACCACTTTCTCCAAAAACTTTGACAAGAAAGGAAGAAGGGAGATAGGTCTGTAAAAACAGGAATGGTTTTAGAGGTGGTGGCAAATTATACAATTATGCATCTTTATCCTCCTTGACTGATTTTTCTCTAGTTTCACATTTGGCAAGGGTCAGCATAAGCCAGTACCTGGAGCCTACAAACGTTGCACAGGTAGTTTAACTCCTCCAGAATGGCACACCAATACGTTCCATTGCCAGAAGGATTGCTGTGTCTCCCAGCGCAGTCTCAAGGTAGAGGGTCCTTAACCCAGCAGCAGCACCAGTATCTGCTCCTTTGTGCAACAACAAACAGCCCTGTCAGAGCCCTACAAAATGACCTCCTCCAGGCCGCTGGTGTGAATGTCTCTGACCACACTGTCAGACTTCATGAAGGTGGCCTGAGGGCCCGATGGCCTCTGGAAGGACCTATGCTCACTGCCCAGCACCGTGCAGCTCAATTGGCATTTGCCATAGAATACAAAATTGACAGGTTCACCATTGACGCCCTGTGCTTTTCACAAATGAGACCAGGTTCACACTGAGCACATGTGATGTCTGAAAATGTCTTGGAGAATGTAATGCTGCCTGCAACATCATTCAGCATGACTGGTTTGGTGGTGGGCCAGTGATGGTCTGGGGAGGGATATCTTTGGAAGGACGCACTCACCTCTACGGGCAAGACAACTGCACCCTCACTGCTCTTAGGCATCAGGATGAAAACTTCAGACCCATTGTCTGACCCTGTATTGTTGCAGTGGGCCCTGGGTTCCTCCTGGTGCACAGCAATGGCTGGACACATGTAGTGAGAATGTGCAGGCAGTTCCTGGAGGATGAAGGCATTGATACCATTGACTGTCCCCCCACACTCCCCTGACTTAAATCCGATTGAACACACGCTGGGAGATTATATTTTGGTCCATCCAACAGGTTGCACCACCGACTCTCAGGGAGCTCAGTGATGGCCATGTCCACATCTGGAAGCAGATCCCCCAGGATGTCATCTGCCGTTTCATTAGGAGCATGCCCCGATGCCATCAAGCATGTCGGGGCCATATGAACTACTGAGTACCATCATGAGTTGCTGTGCTGATATTCAAGCAAAATGGACAAGCTTGCCGCGTCATTTTTTCCACTTAGATTTTCGGGGGTCTTTGAATTCAGTCCTCTGTGGATTGATCATTTTCATTCCCAAATAACAAAGTGGAATCCTTTTGTTCCTAACATATTACCCAGTCCATATCAGTTTGAATCCTACCTCATAGGATGCTCGTTTAACGTATCATGGCTTGGACAGCTGTCCGCACCTTAGCCTCCCACCATAGGGGTCCCCCTGGGCTCAGTACTGGGCCCCCTTCTCTTTGCTATCCACACCACTTCTTTGGGACAGATTATCCATTCGCACAGCTTTTCATACCACTGCTATGCAGATGACACACAGCTTTATCTGTTCTTTCCACCTGATGACCCCTTGGTCTCGGCACGGATCTCGGATTGCCTCTCAGACATATCTACATGGATGAAGGCACACCACCTCCAGCTAAACCTCTCAAAAACCAAACTGCTGGTCCTCCCAGCTAAACCTACTGCTCCCACCTACTCGAATGCCCTCGTACAGGCATATATGCTACCCCCTGACCGTTGCACTCTTCAGACAAACATTGTCTAGCTCTGCCACCGGTACGCTCAGGTCAATCCAAACTTTTTTCATCTGTTGTTCCTCGTTGGTAGAACGCGCTACCAGTTCCTACTAGAGCAGGGACATCCCTCTCCATCTTCAAAAAACTCCCGAAGACCCAGCTCTTCAGAGAATATCTCCTCTCATAGCACTACTTACAACTAGCTAATTCTAGAACTTACCACCTGACTTGACTATATAAAAACAGCACTCACTAATGCACTTTTCCCTATTGTACTCTACCTTTTTAAATTGTTTTAAATTGTTCTAAAATTGTTGAGAGAATTGTTTTAAAAGCGTTAAACTGTTTACCAGGTTGTAAGTCGCTTTGGCTGAAAATGCGTCAGCCAAATGTAATGTAATGTAGATATCCAGCGTGATGTTTTTTCCCCATTGAGATCTGATGTGTTTTATTTTTTAAAGTGTATAATTTTTTGAGCAGTGTATAGTAAGAGTTAAGGTTTGCTCAGAAAGAGAAGAAGGTAGAATAAGAATTTATTAATGATGTAGGTTACTTCAATTAACCAAAATATAGAATAATTGTCTTATTTTCTTACACATAGTGGCCATATTGTAATCTTACCAGATTATACTTGATGCCTTATATTATTAAGGTTGTCATGTGACTGTTCAAACTTTGAAATTGTTTTTGAATGATATTTCTATCATGAATAACAATAGAGATGGTCTATATTTTTCACATTTGGTATCCGCCATATTGGATTTCAAAATGGCCAACATCAAGTTTGTTTGGAAATCATGTCAGTAGCTTCCTTGAGCCTAAAAATTGAGTGTGAGAACTTAAAAGACTTTTTTATCTTGTTTAATTTTGAAGTTGTATCAACAATTTTATTAAGAATGGTAGCCATATTTGAATTCAAGATGGCGGCCACTAGGGGCCACTATGAGTTGGGGTCCATTTCAATTTTTGATCACTGGGGTAGTAGTATAACTGTGCCAAGTTTCATGCTTTCTGAACGATTCCGGTGCTTAGCCGCTGTACTAATACTAACAGTGAGGTTTGGATGTGGAGGCATCATGGTGTGGGGCTGTTTTTCATCTCATGGTACTGCAGACTTCAAACAGTTGAAGAAATTGAGTCATTTTTTCCCGGGAGAATCTTATGCCATCCACGAAGGATGAGACGTGGGTATAGACCTTCCAGCAGGACAACGATCCAAAGAATACAGCAAAGAAAACATTCAGAGAAAGGAAATCAGCCTGGAAAATCCTGACCCTGGTAATCTAGAAAGATTAAGGGCCACGAACAATGTAATGGCCCAACGAGGGGCGGCACCGAGCATGCATTTGAAAATCTCACTGCACGCAACACTAGACGAATGGGCCAAAATCTATAACTGATTAGTTTCGTCATACAGGAAATTTTGAAGCTGACATTAGGCTACAAACAAAGGGCTTTTCCAAGACTATTTAAGACATTTCAGTAGAGTATGCCTACTTTTTTCCTGTGTCATTCCACTTTATTGCACATAGCTTAACTTTATTTAGGCCTATATGACTTGAAAATGTTATGCAAATAGCCTCAAGTATACTGAAAAAACTGTGATGGGGTTCAATCAATTATTTCCCATAGCCTACCCCAAAGCATTTTACGCGAAACACCGCCCATTCAGGAAATCCAGAAACGCCGCACTTCCGCTAACGTTGAAATCCATAAAATTGAGCTGGCAGCAAAGCAGCATCTTTCACAATTGACACATCTACATAGGCTATCACCTTTCAACGCAGGTAATATTTTTTGGTATAAGATTATCGTCACTACACTTAGATTAGCCTGTATTCAATAGCGTTATTCTTTGCCGTCAGTAACGTCGCGTAGGCTACGCTTCCTAAAAGGGTGTTGTCTGCCAAACAAACTCATTTTTGCTTATTTGTTGTTTTCACAACCTGTACATAGATTACCCTGCTGTTAAGGGGCATTCATATTTTATATATATATATATATATATATATATATTATAGTTATCGTTCTTGGTGTGAACGACCCTAGGGATGGGCAAAGCAAGGCTTTGTGAAACACTGAAACGTTCGACACCACAGCCATGAATTGTAGATGTGTTCCTGAACAAATTTGCTGTCAAAATGCTTCGTAGCAAAAGTTTCGAAATCTTGACACTGATTCGAAACGTCAGTTTACATCCCTACTTTAACCTAAACTCGGATGTTTAACAGCCATAGAGTTAACAGCGTATCCTACTTCCGCGTATTTGTTGGGTTTCATTCAGTAGGCTATCACATGGTGTCATTGCATTAACCCTGTGAAACCTGATTGTAATGTTAACCTGTTAAATACAAGGATACAAGGATACAAGGAAGTTTATTGTCACATGCATATAGTTACTGGAAGTAAGAAATGCAGTGAAATTATGTCTGGTGTCAGCCTATTTGTGCATTATGGGGGTAAAAAGTGCAGTAGAAGAGGGGTTTAGTAGATTAAGTGGCAAGGGCTGCATAAAAAAAGGTGGGGAGGATTGGGATTGGGTGGGGGCACCAACAAGGAGCACCCAAGAGCAACAGGGGCAAGGGAAAACTCCCTTACCAAGGAAGAAACCTTGGGCAGATCCACGGGCTCAAGGGGCTAACCCAACTGCCAGGGTCTTGGTGTGTGTGTGTTGGGGGGATGACAGGGGAGATGGGGGGCAGAAAGGCTAGGCAATCAAGGACATGGGTAGATGGAGGAGAAATCAAAAATAATAAATAAAAAGTGTGCAAAAGTTGGAGAAAGTCAGATATGTGTGTGTGTTTTGACGTGTGATGAAATAAGAAAATAAATAAAAGGTCTGTAGCATAGGGAGAGGGATGTAAAAGTGCTAAAAGTCTTGTAGGTGTGTGTGTGTGTGTGGGGGGTCATGAGTGCTGAGGAGGAATGAGTGCAAAGTCAGTATAGTGTGAGTTCAGAGTTGGGAAATGTTTGAGAGTGCTGAGGAGTGAATGTGTGCAAAGTCAGTATAGTGTGAGTTCAGAGTTAGGATGGCCTGGGGATAAAAACTTCTCCTGAGTCTCTCAGTTCTGGCTTTGTGACTACATAGGCGTCTTCTTGATTTCAGCGGTAGGAATAATCCATTGTTAGGATGAGAAGAGTCCTTCAGAATCTTTTGGGCTCTTAGGAGTACTCTTCTGGAATAGATATCTTGTAGAGCAGGGAGTTGAGTTCTTATAGTACGTTCAGCTGAGCGCACTACTCTCTGCAGAGTACTACAATCTCTAACTGTGGAGTTCCCATACCAGGTGATGATGCTACCAGTTAGAACACTCTCAACAGCTGAAGTGTAGAAGGCCTTCATGATGGATGTAGAAACTTTGAATTTCCTTAGCTGACTAAGGAAGTAGAGTCGTTGTCTGGACTTCTTCAGAACATATTGAGTGTTAACAGTCCATGTTAAGTCTTCAGTAATGTGGACACCAAGGTATTTAAAACTTGTGACTCTCTCTACAGGTTGCCCGCTGATCATTAGTGGGGTGTAACTGTAGTTCTGCTGCTGCCTTCTGTAATCCACTACCATTTCCTTGGTTTTATTGATATTCAGTGTCAAGCTGTTAGATTGACACCACTGTGCCACCTCATCAACCTGATCCAAGTAGAACTGTTCATTGTTGTTACTAATCAGGCCCAAGATCACTGTGTCATCTGCAAACTTGATGATGGAGGTATGACTACTGTTGGCTTTGCAGTCATGTGTGTAGATGTTGTACAGCAGTGGACTCAAAACACAGCCTTGGGGAGCACCAGTGCTGATGGTTAATGAGTCAGATGTCAGACCCCCCACTCTAACCACTTGTGAACGGTTGGTGAGGAAGTCAAATATCCAGTGACACAGGGTGGTGTTCAGTCCTAAGGCCTTCATCTTTGTGACCAAGGTGAGAGGTACTATCGTGTTGAATGCTGAACTAAAGTCAATGAACAGCATCCTCACATAATCCTCTCCTCATCCTCTCATCGCCCCCTACTGGTTGTCGTCCTAAAGCTTAGCGAAGTTAAACAAGTACACCTCGAAAGGGAAACTTGGCAGGATTAGCTATATTTCCCTAGCCTGGCTCCGCCCTCCTACGTACTTCCGCTCAATTTTCCCTTCAGTACATCGTCTTGGTCTGCGGTATATTCACAGGTTTTCTCCTGCAAAAATCTGCATGTCCAATTGGCGAACAGAGGGAGTGGCTGAGAACGACGACGTTGAGGTTGTGCGCTAGTTTGAGCCAGACATGCATCACAACCAAACGTTAGCGATTGGTTATGGCAGATCCAGAGTGGCTCTGGGCAGATCTTCAACAGAGTACTTGCCTTCAAGGAAGTTAACGCTTGGCAATGGAAAGTGGCCAGACTGTACAAAATGTACAAGAGTCTGGTAGGACCAGGATAATATTTCCCCCTCTGCTGGAGAAATTGTGCATTTCAAACTGTGGAAAAAGGTAACGATAAAGCACTTGGATTTGTTTACAAGCTAGCAAAACGGTTAGCATAAGTTCGGCAGAACAATGTGGATGTTACAAGGTAAGAAACACAATTTAAAACAGGTGGACGACTAAAAAAGAGGGGCCAGATTGCGGTCGTTACGCATGGACAGAGCTCTGCGTAACGACCGAGGCATGCACAGCCAATGGCCTTGCATAGCTGCAGTATAAAATTGGACACGGTGTTGTGGAAACGCCTCAGTTCCCTTCCTCGTTACTTCCTGCTACGTCCCGTTGACCTCCTTGTTGCACTTCTATGGACAAAAAATAATATCTCTTTTTTGTGATTTTGACGATAACGATAATTAGTCGATATCCTTTAAAAAATTGTTTTTGTTAAAGTCTGAGTTACTTTACAGCTCATTATTTATGAATAGCATCATTACAATAATAACCAATAACCTAACCTGTGACTTTTTAACCAAATCAACCAATGCATTGTCACTCTGACACATTTCCAATTCTGCCCCCACTTGTGTGTGTGGCAATGACATGGTCTCAGCTACATTAGAGAAGATGAATAGGCCTAACAGTTTCCCAAGAGAAAGTCTGAAGCTGAAGTTCCTTTCAAACCTTTACATAGGATTCACTGTAAAACTAAGAGCAGACCAACAGAGTAGCCTACATCTCAGTTATTTCCTTCTATGTTTTGTTTTAGAGCAATCATGTAGGCTAGCATTCCAAGTTACAGAATAGAAACTAATGCGTTAGCTTATGGCTAATGTATATGAGAAATCCCATAGAGATGCTAACGTTTAGCATAATCGGTATAAACGTAGATATTTAGAGCGAACTTCAGTCCATTTACAAAAGAGTTACATGAGAATAGTTATTTGTTTACAACTGACTATTAAAATACTCAAAGGCTAATGTTTTCTCTCCATATAATACCGTGTAGGAAAAAACGTGACTGTCTCATCAATGCTACTTGAACAGAAGTAGCCGCATAAAATTCCAAGTAGGCTACTCTCGCAGCACAAAATAAACAGGCTGCGTGGGACAACGTTGTGACCCACTAGTGATCACGTGACACTTGCTCTGCTGCACTTCTCCCGCATAGCCTACCTCTAACTATAACTAAGTTAGCAAGTTGTTTACCACGCTCAGAGTTTAGTGCTGGGCTGGTGGGTGCCTATTTCCAACCTTTCTCATGGCACATCAACGGTTAGACCAAGAATTCTCGTCGCAAATCAAAATTCCACTGGAGCTCCAAGCGGATTTGTACACGCAGCCTTACAACATTGTTTACAGCTCTTCGAGTCATGGTAAAATGTAATTTTTGGTACATAGCTAATTTAGATACACTTATGGTGAGGGTCCTTGCGTTTCTTTAGGAATCTGCTGTCTTGGTTTGTATAGAAATTAATATTAAGTGACACACACGTAAGAGGTTGGAAATACGGGACTGCTGGTAATGGGTGACGTTCCAATTTAAACTTAATTCATAATGGTCTCTTTAAATTTAATTCATAATGGTCTCAGAAAGGTCCTAAACATCATACATTTAACTTGTTCAAACCTACAGAAACCATGTTAAGCTTGTCTTAAGTTTAATACTGAGTTGAATTCCTTGAGTTTAATATCAAGGATGACATTTTACTAACATTCCTTTTACTTGGGATGTACTTTTTCCTACAGGGACTGTAAAAGATGGACCAAACGTGGGCCATAGCTCTCTTTGGTGGCCGAATAGCCTTTCAAGGCCAGAAACGGCATAATGTTGAGAGTTCAATCTCAGGTGCCTCCAAGTAAAGCAAAGCGTTGCAGTTGTCCGAGTTATCCCTGTAGTTCACTGTAAGTTGCTCTGGATAAGAACATATGACAGGCCAACATTGAACATAAAGATGTTCCAACTTAATTAGCCTTTTCTGCACATTTTCTTCCTCAGTGTTTTTAAAACGTACTGTAACTTTCTTCAGGCAAGGCCTTTTAACACTTTTTTTACAGTCATGTAATCTGTTTTAAAAAAGGAAATTTGCTTTTCTACTTGCCAGTGGTGGGTTGATTCAAAATTGGCTCCTCTTCCATTAATGATTTCTGTTTTACAGTGACAATGAATGTGGATCACGAAGTGTCATTACTTGTGGAAGAGATTCGGCGCCTTGGCACTGAGAGTAAGAATTTTGTATGAACTTTCTTCAGTACATTTCTCTAGACATGTTATTAAAGCGTTAGCTTGTGAAACTCTCATCTCTCTTTTGAAAATGATGTATGCAGGGTTGAACATATAGGCCTGTAGTGCAAGAATGTTGCTTTCCCATTTCTTTGAGACCCAAAAATCTTGTTTGTCCACACTGGAGTTTTTGCACTCAACTCCTAGACCAGGGGTGTCCAAACGTTTTGACTCAAGGGCCACATTGGGTTTTGACATATATACATACATACACACACACACGCACTATTTTTTGTTGTGTGGCCCGCCAGCCAATTTTCAAAACCCTTTGTATCATTTAAATGACAAAGTAATTTAGTTGTAGAAAATTAATTTCTTAAGAAATACTGTTCATTTGATGTTGTTTAATTCATTTATAAATGGTGACTCTTTTGCCAGCTCCACTCAAATATAGCCTATGGCTAGTGCTGTGCCTGGCTCGTGCCCTCTCACAGTTTATAAGTGGTCAGTAGTGGGAACTACTGTTCCCATCGTGATTTTCTTTTAAAAGTTTCTTATTTAAAAAGTAGATATCAATTATCAACAATGACAAGCAAGCTGGAACCGGCTGTGCTCTCTCCATCTCTTGCATGCACGCTCAAATGTGTTCCCAATTAAATGGAGTAGGCTAGCATAACGTAGTTAGATCTGCTGCAAAGGAGATGCTATGTAGGGATGTCCCGATCCAGCTTTTTGCACTTCCGATCCGATACCGATATTGTAGCTTTTAGCATTGGCCGATACCGATACCGGCCGATCCAAGCATGTATTAAAGATTAAAGATATGTACTTATTTTGTTGTTATACTCATGTTGAAAAAGGTTTTACTCTTAAGAACAACTAGCCAACTTAATTAGGTTAGTTTGAATAATCCACAGTGGTTGGTAATGAGAAGCTGACCTGTTTATTCTTAACGGTTAAATAAACACAAAATAATAAATAGTCAATTAACCACACAAACTGAATTGGCATCAGTGCTCTGCTCTTGAACAACAAGAGTGTAAACCCAGGCTTAAAAAGCCATCAGTGCAAACAATATTGTAAACTGTATAAAAAAAGCAAAACACACAGAAAAGCTGAGTAGAAAATAGTCAATTAACCACACAAACTGAATTGGCATCAGTGCTCTGCTCAAGAGTGTAAACCAAGGCTTAAAAAAAGCCATCAGTTTAAACAATATTGTAAACAATTATATATAAAAGCAACACACACAAAACCTGAGTAGAAAATAGTCAAATTACCACACACACACTGAATTGGCTATAACAACCCAAATGGTTCAGCCAATCAGGACGCAGGGCGGGAGTTTCATAGATGTGATATAGCGTAGAACGACTGTCACACTGTTATTAGCGTCACGGGTTGGCTTCGATGTGAGTGGTTGAAGTAGCACGTCAATAGATGACTGACAAGTGGCTTATTCAATCATATGCAAGCATTTTTTGATTAGGCCCAGCCTTCTGAAGCCACACTTTAATGGATCGGTTCCAGATGGATGAGTGGAGCTAGGCGGAGCGAAATTCATCTGGCTAGGGTCATGTTAACTGGAAGCTTCTACCCTTTTGGATGTGTAGAGTTGTTGGCCTAGGTGCACTTAGTTGTAAGCGATTGACCAGGTTGCTTTTTGAAATTAAATGCGTTTGTTAGGCTAGCCGATTGTAAAAATAGGGAAATTAAAGTGCGTGCTGTGCCCATTACACAAAAATCTTAAATCGCGGAGATAACATTCGTTAGACAGGCAAAGCTGTCAGCAGCAACATGCATAAGACCCATAGTAAGAGGGTCTTGCGGACACTCGCGGTCGCGGTTAACATTAGGCTATATTAATTCAACTGTGACATGAAATGTTTGCTCGATAACTTTAAATTCTTAGTGGGACATGCACAGACAAGTGGGATGCTGGACAGGTCGCTAGGTGTGCTGAAAAACGATGACCGGATTTGGGGGGGGAAAGCTGAAAAAAAACTGGAATGGATTACCTACATTGGTGCGCTGGAAAACACGGACCGGAGTTTTGAAAACAAACTGGATCGGGAGTTCGGATCGGGATTTTCCCGTGCAGGCCGATCCCATATTTTTTGCTAATATTGGTGGCCGATCCGATCCAGATATCGGATCGGGACATCCCTAATGCTATGTATCTCGACATTGACATTATAATCGCTCTCTAAGAAGAGTGTAAAGCAGTTTGCAGTAGCCTAAAGTTACTCACAACGTAGTTGAATTTTCCCTGGGGATCAATAAAGTATCTCTATCTATCTATCTATCTATCTATCTATCCATCACTGGAAAAAAATAGTGAGCGGCCTATGATGACCTAATTAAATGCTCGGCAGGCCGGATTAAAGTGCGTGGTGGGCCGGATCTATGATAAACTAATAAATGCTCTGCGGGCCAGATTAATAAAGTGCGTGGCGGGCCGCAGTTGGCCCGCGGGCCGTAGTTTGGACACCCCTGTCCTAGACCATTTCTTTTATAAAATGTAGGGAAATCTTTGATGGTCAAGCAGACCGCATTTGGCAGATTGACAAGGTCACACTACTGCCTCAAGTCTAACTACCTTAGAGAGGTAATCTGGAGAATACTATATGCTTTTTTTCAGATGCAGATGGGAAGATCAGTGTTACATTTGGAGTACTTTTCAATGATGATAAGTGTGCCAACTTGTTTGAAGCCCTTGTGGGGACCTTGAGGGCAGCCAAGAGGAAGAAGATAGTAACATATCAAGGAGAACTGCTTCTTCAAGGTGTTCATGACAATGTTGATGTTATTCTCTTGTAGGATTGTCAACACACTATTTCCTCTGTATTTAACAGAGTTTAAGCAATGCCTTCAGTATCCCTTATCAATCCATTTGATAATGCTATGATGTCTCATTTTGATATGGAAATGTCCACATTTTTTAAGAAATCATTTTTAGCCACAGGAAAGACTGTATTGTGCAATTATGTCAGTTGCAGACTTGATGCTCAACCAGTGATTTCATTGGTAATCCTTTTGATATTACCACTAATGCCAAAACCGAGGTTCACTCTTTGTTATAAATACAAGAATGTCTATCTTTTGATTTCCATGTCTTGTATCATATTAAATCAGACCATTGTATTGTACAGTTCATCCAAAGAATAGTAATCAGGCAGATTTGAGTCACATCCACATAAATGAAATTATGTCTTTCATACACATGTTAAAGCATTTTTTTTTAAAATAAAATGTTTCTGTATGGAATTAAACTATAAGCGTTAACTTTGTTGTAATATCAAACTTTTGGCAATTTAAAGCAACACCAAAGAGTTTTTTGTCCCGTAAAATAATGTTTCCAAAATTGTTTCCGTGGTTCATCAACTCGTAACAGGGTGAACGGCACTTCTGCATTCGCTTCGCGGCCCTCTATCGGCTATAACCGCACTATGTAAGTTTGCCAGATCGGGTAGCGGATCTGTAGTTCGATGGAATGAGACATAAGAAACTACAAATTTGACTTGCATGATATCGCAATACATCTTACTTTCATAAAATCATGCAATATATTCTACCTTGTCTATGGACATCGTTATTTGCAAAGCCGTTGCTGGATAAACAAATAGCGTGTGTGCGACAGAGGAAAAGTTCTTAACTTATTCAAATAATATCTAATTGTATTTATGGAAGCTGGTTACAAACCAGAAATCCACCATGTCTATAGAAAGAAAGTATTTTAAAATCCCAACATGTAAAAGTTCTTCAATAATTAATTGCATCATGAAGTTTGTCTAATGCACAACTGGACTTACTTGTGTCCATGTTTAGATAACTGGATGTTTCATTAAACAAACAGGAACATTACACAACAGGTTAACTGGCACCACTAATAAGTAAAGATGCTGTGGCATTCATCACTCAGTGAAAATCTGTGAACAATGCTCCTCAGTATGAAATTGTGAAGAATATGGGGATTTCATCATCTTGCTTTGGATAGATAAGCAGTTTCTGCAGTGTAGGATGGTATGGGGGTGCATTAGTGCCTATGGCATAGGCATTTTGCACATCTGACAAGGCACAAGTAATGCTGAATGGTGTATACTCACTGCAAAAACTGCTTACCTAACCAAGTGTTAATTGTATATTAAGATCAATAATCTAGTTAATTTAAGGCGTACTATCAAGACAAATTTGCTTAATGTAGGCCTACTGCCAGCCAAATTTGTTAAGATAGTTTTTATAAATCTGAAATCTAAATCTTTGGTGTGGATTTGAGTGTATACATGCTCTAATGTCAAATCTGTGCGGTTGAATGTTATGTCAATGAGGTCCCAGGCCACCCTAAACCTGCACCCTAACTACAGCTGCACGTTGTTCTCAGACAGGGATGTTTTTTCTTGGGTATAAATATTCCTTTAACTTAGTAGCCCTGGATTATAGGTCTATTTTCTGTGTATGGAAAGCACACAAAGGACACATAGGCACACAAAGGAAATGTGGAGTAAACTCACTATGAATAGTTCCAAGGTCTAATTACAGACATCAATCAGTGGCAAAGAAATTGAAATAAGAGCTGTCTTTTCAAAAAATATGCTATTGTAATCATGTAGACTAGGTGCTGCATTGTTCCCATGGCCCTTGTAATATAATTGACATAATTATGTTCGCTTTCGATAACAGTGCACTGCTCAAATAACAACTGTGTCTGATTGGAAATAGCAGCCTTATAATAAATTACAGTATTCTTTTGGGGGTAAGGGTCAGTCTGGAGATGCCGGGCTGCGTGCTGCATTCCTGCTTTCTTGACCTTTACAATCACATCCCTAAGCCTGCAGAACTGTATTTAAAGCCTTTGTTCACAAGAAAGCACTTCTGACACAATTTGGTTAGGGTTTAATAGTCAATGTAATTCCACTCATGGTTACGCCCCTGAACGTCGTAAATTAATGAAGCCTTTTAATTTGAGTGGTCTTCTGTCAAGGCTATCTATACTAGGCAGGGTTATGCATTTTCTGAGGCTTGCTCATTGGGAGACTAAAAGGGGGCTAAACAAATACTGAGTGGAAGATGAATGTTCAAACATTTTGGACAGACGATACACGATCTATTTAGCTGATGAGAAGGCTTAATAATGAGTTTTTGTTTTTTTATTCATTTGTAGTATATAAGTGATTGTGGGTTGCATTTATGTCTACTTAGGCTACGTGCATTAATTCATACATTCAAGTTTGTATGGTAGTTAGGTTGTGCTTACCAAGCTTGCCGTTGAAGCGTGTACGTGCTAGGGGTGGAGTCGGCCTACGTCACCCATAGAGGAAACGCTAAAATGAAAACAAAACGCAGACACGCCTTCTAAGTAATGTACCTTGTTATCTGAATTTGGACTAGCCCTATCTAGTGACAGTGAGAAACAGTGATCGTGTGTCATCACCATCGCTCGAAAAGCAGGTGGAAGCTGTGCACTTGTCAGACTGTCCCATCGACGGCGAAAATGTCACTCAACACTGACTGATAGGCTGTGCTCATTTGTGATAGCAACACCATTATGCCTAACCAGAAAAGCAACAAAGGGAAGCGGAATAAACGCACAAACAGCAGTGGCGATGAACAAGAAAATGGAATCACTGCATCAGGAGGAGCCCAAGGAGGTGCAACAGCGTTATCGGGAGCAACGGTAGGACCATGCCAAAACAACACGGGTGGTGAGTAGCCTGTGTGTTGACTGCTCTGGATAATTAAACGTTAAACCTTTCATCTTCCTATAATCCTAACATGCGTTTAAAATGGTGAATACAAATTCCCGTACATTCCAGGACTTGCAAAGACATTTTATAACAGCTAGGCCTACAGCACAAAACAATAGCGGAAGGCTTTTCATAAGATAGCTTGTGTTGCGTAGTCGGTCGTGAATTGCAAACTCAGAGGCAGCTAACAATTTGTAGATTAGCCTACCTATGGCAAAATTATACAGATAGGCCTACGTCACTTTTTAGTTAAGGTCTTGACCCGAGAAGGAGGCCCAGTCCAGCTGACATGGCTAGCCCAGGCCTACATAAAATCTATTAAAATTGACTTAATGTTAAAACAATACGTTAGTATTTTGTAGAGCTCTTCAACTTTTTGGGCCCAGGGAGAAAATTATCGAAGGACACCCCGCAATAGGCTTTGAGCATGCTTAGGCCTACGAACATTTATTCTATGACAAATTAGAGTAGGCCTATTCTACAACTTTCTTTAAACCTAAATAGGCTATTTCAGAGATCGTTATGGAAGCATAGTAATTCAAATGGCAATGCAATTTGCAATTCAAAATTCAAAATGAATTTTTAAAAAGTTTATTTCATAAAAAGTTCAAAGTTTATTTCATAAAATAAACTTTGAACAAAGTATTTTCAAATTGCATTATTAAATTCCATATTGAATTGTCAATTGCATAATGCGGTGTCTTATTGAATTGCAAATTGCAAATCACAGAGCTTTCAGTGAACCCCATTGAAATTGATAGGCCAAAATTACATTATGATATTTTCCAACATCTCCAAAACTGGTTGAAGGACCTTCATCAAATTTGGCATACTTCACTACAAGCAAAGTCCTTTTAGGCAAGTCCCTCCACTCGGCGGCCATATTGCAACGCTTTTTGGGCACTCATCGGGCATCCTATTCGGCAGAAATGCGCGTGCGCAAGGCTTCACGACACAAATCTTGCTCCAGCGGTGCGTTCACAACACATGATTGGCACGATGTCTTTACAACACACCATATGATTGGCTCAATGTATTCACATCACACCACATGATTGCCATGAATGTATTCACATGTCGACGCTTTTGCTGAGGAAGGGGTGGGATATGTGTAGACAACGGCCATATTGGCATTACAAACTAGCCCCATGCATTTCTATGTAGGATTTTTTGAGTGCTGTGTCTCCTCATTAGAAAGCCTCTGCTACAAGGGCCTGATGAACTGATAAGGTACTCAATGTATGTGGGGTCAGAGGTCAAGGTTGCATGTGGTCACTCTTAAAATACAATATTTAGATAATGGGCCCTATCGCGGACAGTCTAAAGCGCATGGTCATTGGCTAATATTTTATTTAAATTTAGTGGGATGTCGCAACGGATGGCACAAAAAAGGCGCTCCTAGGTTTCAGTCATAGGTGTGTTTTGGGCATAACATCATTTGAACCAATGAGAATGACACCTGTCATTCCCTTTAACAGCTCGCAGCGCAATTTTAAACTGATCATCGGTATTCTCTTAGTCAGCGGCGCATTTGAAGGAATCTGCACGTGAGACCGTAACAGTTATTCCACGCTTTACTAAACCTAGTATAGTATATAGCCTACACGCATTTGCACTCATCTATTATTTTGAACTCATTGGCAAAGTGGGACACTAACTTCACAGTGGTTCAGTCAACAAAAGTCCTTTTAGGCAAGTCCCTCCCTTTCGGCGCCATATTACCAACGCTTTTTGGGCACTCATCGGGCATCCTATCTTTGGCAGAAATGCTTGGCGCGTGCAAAGGCTTCCGCGACACAAATCTTGCTCCAGCGTGCGTTCACAACACATGATTGGCACGATGTCTTTACAACACACCATATGATTGGCTCAATGTATTCACATCACACCACATGATTGCCGCAATGTATTCACATGTCGACGTTTTGCTGAGGAAGGGGTGGGATATGTGTAGACAACGGCCATATTGGCATTACAAACTAGCCCCATGCATTTCTATGTAGGATTTTTTGAGTGCTGTGTCTCCTCATTAGAAAGCCTCTGCTACAAGGGCCTGATGAACTGATAAGGTACTCAATGTATGTGGGGTCAGAGGTCAAGGTTGCATGTGGTCACTCTTAAAATACAATATTTAGATAATGGGCCCTATCGTGACAGTCTAAAGCGCATGGTCATTGGCGAATATTTTATTTAAATTTAGTGGGATGTCGCAACGGATGGCACAACAAGGCGTTCCTAGGTTTCAGTCATAGGTGTGTTTTGGGCATAACATCATTTGAACCAATGAGAATGACACCTGTCATTCCCTTTAACAGCTCGCAGCGCAATTTTAAACTGATCATCGGTATTCTCTTAGTCAGCGGCGCATTTGAAGGAATCTGCACGTGAGACCGTAACAGTTATTCCACGCTTTACTAAAACCTAGCATAGTATATAGCCTACACGCATTTGCACTCATCTATTATTTGAACTCATTGGCAAAGTGACACTAACTTCACAGTGGTTCAGTCAACGACAAAACAGTTATACAAAAGTCCTTTTAGGCAAGTCCCTCCACTCGGCAGCCATATACCAACGTTTTATGGGCACTCATCGGGCACAGTCTTTGGGTCGAACTTCTTGGCGCTAAAGGCTTCCATGACACCAATCTTGCTCCAGCGGCGAGATCACAACACATGATTGGCATGATGTCTTCACAACACACCATATGATTGGCTCAATGTATTCACATGTCGACGTTTTGCTGAGGAAGGGGTGGGATATGTGTAGACACCGGCCATATTGGCGTGACAAACTAGCCCCATGCATTTCTATGGAGTATTTTTTGAGTGCTGTGTCTCCACATTAGAAAGTCTCTGGTTATACACAGTTAGTTACTTTCACTATTGACTGACAATGGGTTACCATCGCAGAGGAGTTGCTTACATCTTGTGTCAGTGCGTCTTCAGCTATGCTTCATATTTGCCTTTCGCCTCTCGCCTAATCACTTTTATACATCATTCCCAATTTACAAATGATGGTGAATAACTACTCATTGTGAGATGTATTTCGTAATATCTTTATTCTAATTATGTTTCCTGACCCCATGTAATCTTGACCTTTGACCCCACAACCTTGAGCAACTATCATCAGGCTCGTGAAAAGGTATGCCAAGCTTGATGAAGATCCTTCAAACGACTCTCGAGATATTTGATATCGTTATGCTGCTCACCAAAATGCACCATAATGCATGTTTGCATGTGGGTGCTCCACAACTTTTGTGGATCCTTGATGCAAAAATGCAGCAGCACTCTCTACTGTAGATTTGACATGTGCAGCCTATTCAACCTAGCTTGGGTGAACCCAGATGAATCTGTTTGCAAATTTGAATTTGCTCTGCCAGTCTGTCTGTAAAGGATCCCATTGACGCCTGTTTGGAGACACCCAGGGATGGAAATGGGCATTGAAAACTGAGCATATTTCAGAAAATTATTGTGATACTCCTGTCAATAGTCCATATTTGACTGAGGGATTTACACTTTATCTAGCATACTGTTTGAATGAAAAGCTCTCAAAAGGGGTGTTGTTTTTTTGTTGCAACATTAAGACCATTTTCAGAGAGTACATAACATACCCAGAATCAGAGAAAAGAATATAAATAAAACAGCTATAATAATAATAATAATAATAATAATAATAATAATAATAGTTAATAATTATTAAATATATCAAGTAAGATGAGGAAGTATAGATTATACAAGATGATCTCAAAATGGGACAATGTAGGCTATATAGGCTAACTGATAGCAAATGACAGCAGCTAGAACTACCACATTAACGTCCTGGGTTTTCATTAAAAACGGCAGGTATGTCTATGTTGAGTCTAATGGCCTGAGGGAAATAGCTCTTCCTCAGATACATCTGATCTCATAATGTATCTGGCATAAAAGCCATTTAAAAGACATTTCTATTTGCTCAGTTGAAAAAACAATACTTATTACATTATATTCTGCTGTAGGTCGTAATGTCCTTGGCATCCAGATTTTATTGCATGGTGTTTGAAATTCTGTGGTATTGTGGGTACATTTGTAGGGCAGAACTTAAAAAAATATATATATTGTTATTTGTTATAGCCTAATTAAGTGTGCTGGGTTACTGATACGCTGATGAGTCACGTTGCACCGTCCAGCATCTGGATTTCTTATTTTTTACAGTTAGGCCTGTTTGTTAATTTGTTTGTCTGTCTGTGCTAGGTTCGGGTACGCTGGCGAGTGACGCCTCTCTGTCCGCACATAATTGTTTTTGTTTGAATCTTTGTTTGTAAACTTTGTTGTAAAAGAGCTTAATGCTGAGTCAATTTCCCCTGAATAAACAATGGTTATGATGATAAAGAGACGCAAATGTTTTTTTTTTATTCTCACGGCTTGAGGCTCCAGGCTGTTAACACTAGAAAAACCCACAGATAGCCGTTGATCGCACTGGCCTGACAGTGAAATCACGCTATTGATACCTGAGCAATGAGCATGCCATTAAATGAGTGGGTTTACAATACCAATCACCAGTTTATATTCTTTGATTTTCAGAGGCGCCCTGTGCCACCCCTCTTGTCTGCAGTTTTGGAAGACCCATCAACCTTGATAAAGATGACTACCAGAGGGTGCTGTGCAATAGTGAGGTCTGCCCCTATAGCAACTGGATGCACCTGCAGTGCTTTTATGAATGGGAAAGCAGCATCTTAGTGCAGTTTAACTGTATAGGACGGGCTCGGAGCTGGAATGAGAAACAGTGCCGGCAGAATATGTGGACTAAGAAGGGTTATGACCTTGCCTTCCGTTTCTGTTCCTGTCGCTGTGGTCAGGGTCATCTGAAAAAAGACACAGACTGGTACCAGGTCAGACGCATGCAGGATGACCGGAAAAAGAAATTAGTGTTGGAAAAAAGTGTGGGGAAGTCCATGAACTCTTCAGGAGGGGCCACAGGTGGCGAACCCTCAGATGACCCCAAAAAATGGAAGCAGCCCACCAGCAATAAGTTGGTTCCTCGAATTCCCAATCATGAACCATACCATCGGCAGTTGGTTGACATGCAGAACTCTCAGGAGAGGGGCCATGGAAGCTTGCTAAATATTGCTAGTAATCTTGGTTGCCAGTCTCCTAATGATTTATCATGTCTGTCCCCCCCTTCATGCTTTCCCTTTATGTCCCCCAACACTATCATGGGACCTCGTACTTCTCGACACTTGGGTGAGTTCTTGAAGAATGCTATCCACATGGAGAATCACAGAAAGAGTGTTGTGGCAGGTGGAGTATCTGGCCGTGGTGGTCACATGGAGCATTTAGGTGGGCTTCCACTACCACGCCTTGCCCCAGGGGACAATCCTGTACAGTTCCTTCGGAGACTTGACCTGTCTGAGTTGCTTACTCACATCCCCCGACACAAACTTAACACTTATCATGTTCGAGTGGAAGATGATGCCTATGTTGGACAAGGAGAAGATCTTAGAAAATTTATCCTTTCTGCCCTCACTGCTTGCCATCGCAATGTGGTTAACTGTGCTCTTTGCCAGCGTACACTGCCCATCTTTGAACAGTTTCCACTTGTTGATGGAACACTTTTTCTCAGCCCCTCTAGACACAAGGAAATTGAATATGATGTCCCATGCCATCTACAAGGTAGTAATACTTGATGTTTCTGTATTCTCTAGTTGTTTTAAGTCAGGCATCAGTCTGATAAATGCTGTTTGTTACCTTTGGTTTCAAGTGAAGTGTTGTTTACAAGTGTAGTCTACTTTATTCCTAAACAGAGGTCCCCAAATAGTTTGGCCCAAGGGCCAAATTATGTCAAGCATGTCAAACCAAAGGCCAAAGCATCCAGGATTAAACATGCATACACCTGCAAACATTTAAAATTTGAAAAATAATCATCCTTAATAATTAATAATTATCCTTAAAAATAATCATACTTATGCACATTTCGTCTGACTCTGGCCAAAAACATTTTCATTTACTGCACCTCTGAAGGCAAATTAGCAATATTGTGACAATATGATACCTGCCCAAATTATCTTGATACTGATACTAAAATGATTCTAGTATAAGGCAAAAACCAACGCATCAGCAAAAGTACAGGAATGACCAACATGGAACTTAACATTTTAAAAATCTGAAAATATTTTGTCAATGTAAGATGCTGGATGTGAAAACAACCCATGTATAATGACTTAGCCTACTGTGCCATAGTGTGTTCAGACATAATGTAATTAAGCAATAAGCCCCGAGAGGCTGTAGGTTACACTGATTTTAGAACAGCTAAAGGGTGGTGTTAGGCATGACACGCTAGAAGTGCAACATTTGTTGGATGCCCTGTTTCTATTTTCTTTTTTTCAATGAGAAATATGACGCAGATTTAACTGATTCAATGTAGTCAGAGAGCATTCAGTACTCCACAACAGTTGCTCGATTGGATGCAGTGAGGATTGTCATTAACACACTGGTAGGGCTGAAACGATTCATCGAGTTACTCGAATAACTCGATTACAAAAATTACTCGAGGCCTCGAAGCCTCGTTAAATTCCAATGACGCGCACTATACACGCAGGGATTTGATTGTACCACACGGACCGTTGTTCAGGAAGCACACCACTAGCGTGTGAATCGTGATACATTCTGAATTTAGCTGGCGCGATGGCGGAGTCAAGATGTCCATAAATGGCAGAGAATGTCTAAAGTTTTCAAGTAAAGTTTTGGGATCTTTACATACTCAAAAAGGAAAAGAACACAAGCATCTGAACCGAAAAAATCCACTCCATGCTGTTTCACCAAGCGTCAATAAAGTAGGCCATCTAGCCTATCTGCGTAGCCTATAGCCTACAATGATGTTGGCTGATTTTAATCACATACTGTATTTGTAGCTTAAGAACCCCTTCTTATACACACATGCATGCACCCTCATCTTCCCTCACGCACCGCACGTGTGCACACACACACACACATACACACAAGTTGCTAGGTTACCATAGCAAATAGGCTCAACCCAGAAATTATTTTTTAGTAGCCTAATGGTAAAATTATTTGTTAGTAGCCTAATGGTAGGCTATTTTTTAGTAGCCTAATGGTAAAATTATTTGTTAGTAGCCTAATGGCAAATGCTGCAGGTGTAGAAATCTACATAAAACAGATATTTACTTAGATGTCAGGTCTAGATTACAGCATGAAACTTGTTGTGCATATTAATACATTACATTGCTTTCCCTCTTCTCCCTCCCAGCACTTCACAACATAGCTGGGCGAACAAAGCTGTCCATACTAAGTCATGCACAAGAGGCTGCAATTTTACAGAGCGCATTTTGAACATTATTTAATTGTTGGCACTGGCACTTATAAACACTAAATAGGTAAATTGCAATAAATGGGCTTAGTTTTGGAGCCAAATGTTGGAGTTAGAATAAATACCTCTGTGCCAATTGCTTGATCATTTTACAGCCATGTCATTTTCATTATGCATTATTTGTTTTGGTTGTTTAAAAATGCAAAAACAAATTTATCCGATTAATCGATCGATAAAGTGCTAGATTAATCGATTACAAAAAGAATCGATAGCTACAGCCCTATACACTGGCATTCTTGTCCATGCGTGGCAGACACACACATGTCGGCGTGGGCCACTCACTTGGCTCTTGCGGGCCGCTATTTGGGGAAAACTTGGTCTAAAACTAATAATAATACAGTTTCTTGCCAAAATTGCTCTTCTAAAACTTCTACTTCTAATAGTCCCGGTGCTTAATTATGTTTGGCTTAATTGCATTCAATGTCGTTGTAAAGCCCAGCACAACCCTTCATGTTAGAAGCTATTTTTTACAGTCTATGGTTAGAAGTCAGAAGTTAGAGTTGCGGTGTCTCGATGTTACTTGGCAACCAGTGAGCACCCTTTTCTCAGCTGAACAAAGTTGTGCACCAACTCCTTGACCTTTTTAAAGATCTACTATGCCTTGTTCAGACTGCCATCCCAAATCCATTTTTCACATATCCAGACAACTAGGCACAAGTCCATAAACAGTGTGGTAAAGTGTGATTTAAAATAGCTATGAATAATATGATTATTGTGCATACACTGCAAAAAATGAAATCTAACCAAGTGTTAATAATCTTCTATTAAGATCAAATAATCTATTTGGTATTGTTTTTAGTATGAAAAGACTTACCTAGTGCTCTCCCGTAAGATCATTTTGACGTAATTTAAGAAGACCTTGACTTATTTTAAGGTGTCTTATCAAGACAAATTTACTCAATGCACTGGCAGACAAATTTTGTTTTCAGGATGAGATGTCTTAAAATAAGTCAAACTTTTCTTAAATTAAGTCAAATGATTTCATGAGAAAGGGCTAAGTAAGTCTCTTTATACTGAAAACAATACCAACTAGTTTTTTTTATCTTGATATAAGATTAATAACACTTGGTTAGATTGTGTTAGATAAGCAGTTTTTGCAGTGTAGTATTTATGTTTTGGATCTACAAGTATTTGGCTGTACTTGGGTGTGGTGGAGCAGCAATAACATTGGCCCCTGAAAAATAGTCGGCCTGGGTTCAAAGTTGCAAGTACCTGTCACTTTGGATAGGAGTGTCTGTTAAATCACACTCGCTCAATAACTATTTTATTTCACCATTCTATTTTACTTGTGTTTTAATTTTTTTTACATTTTACATTACAAATACAGTTTAAATGTCGGAATGTTAGGAAGATGTGGCTTGTAGAAAATGAGTTCGTAACTTACATTGCTGAATGTAGGGAAATTCTACAGATGAATCCAAACTAATGTTTTTTCTATGCATGCAGACAGCAAAGATTGAGCTGTATTTCGCATATGTCCTTTGCTGGCCACTGTTATTTCAAAATGGCACACGGAGAGTCGCCCCTACGCTATGTAAATGTAAATGAGGATTTCTAAGCCAATAGGTATGTTTCAAATTGGTGGTGGTGGTAATTAAACATGAATGGGGCCACATTTATGAATGGGAAATGTTGATTTTGTTAACAAACGAACAGACAGATTCTTCAAGTTTAACTTCAGCTGCAGTATCAAACAAATGCTTCCCAGTGTGGGACATTCACACATTACTAAATGCAAAGTGTATGGAACAACAGTTTTCTTCTTCTTACATCCAATATCCAACTAAAAATACAAAAACAATTTTCATGATACATTTGAACATGCTGCCATGGAACATGTTCATATTAGGAAAACTAATACTGATATATAACATTTGTGATCAGATACTCGCTATAAAATAGAACTAACCCTTGATTTTCAAACACAGAAAACGACTGGTCATCCAGGGCAATGAATTTCAGTATCTTTCTGGTTATGCCTTTTCTCTTTTCCTTCCTTAAAAAAGGTTGCTGACTTGTGGATGGCTCAGTGCTAGTTTGAGCTTGACATTTACCTTTAGCCTCTGAGGCCTAGATGTACTAAGAATCACCACCAAATAACCGCCTAACTGGACTAGAAGTCGCTCCGTCACTCCTATAAGTCGCATCTGTCAAAAAATGCGTCTTGAACAGGAAAAAAACATATATAAGTCGCACCGGACTAGTCACATTTATTTAGAAATGTATTTCATAGTGCTGTCAAATGATTAACATTTTTAATCACGATTAATCGCTGAATTCCTATAGTTAATCACGATTAATCACATATTTTATCATATGATTAAAATTCTATTATTTTGCATTTCTGAACTTTCCAGGAGTCCATATTAACAATAAAGTAATTATTGTGTATCTTGATTGGGATTCAAATGAAAGCAAAGCAAGTTACTTTATTAACTGAACTTTAAGACGTAGGTCTATTTGATTATTTCAAATCAAATTTCAAAAGATGTGCAGCAGACCTGAGGCAACACAATATATTTTTCAGAAATAGCTGATATAAAATTAAATAAATGCTACCGCAGAAGTGCATGCACAAAATGTAGGCCTACACACATTATAAAGGGCATAACAAACAGAAAATATTATATTCATACTATATTCATTATCTTTGAGTTCAGTTGAAAATAAGGAACTTTTCAACATGAGTGCATTGCCATTTTATAGGCGTACAGTCTATGGTGCACTGTCACTTGCCACACACATCAACGCCGAAGTTTTTAACAGGCAAACACTGGATGAACAATGGATTTTATGGAGCAGCGTCGACCAAATATAACTGAATCGTGATTACACGGCGGCAAAGTGTGATGCTGGTGTGCGGAGTTGTATTGAAAAGAATGGAATCTAATGTAAATGAATGTCGAAAATAGTAGCAGCCAAAGAGGAAAGTTGATAACGTTAGTTACGGTGAAAAAATCTTTGGTGGCACACAACTCATGCGTCAGCCTAGACTACTACTCTTTGACCAGCTCGTAAGCCCAACCAAGTGTGTGCAGCATGCCTTTAGCCTACTAACGGCGCATCATCATAAAGATACATTTAATCTGCATCACGCCCCATTTCAGCGGAAAACATGTTAACATTATATCATGGGAAAGACAGCTAGTAATCACACGTTGACGTTACATCGAGTTATTAATTCACAGGACATTCAATCATTTTACTAACACGGCAGTTATGAAGAATTATGTTTATGGTACTTACTCATGTCGAAACGATGTACATTACCAACCTAATTCGTTTGAAATACCCCATGTATTGTACAAATTTAGCATGTAGCAAATTTAGCATGTAGCAAATTTAGCATGTAACATAGCCAATTATCTCACCTAGTTGTAGGAAACGGGCTATGTTCATATTACAAGTGATAGAATGAATGTGTGACTTATGTTTAGTTGATGTTATGACATGTAAAGTTAAGCTTGCTGAACTTTAATTATAGTCAGCCACGGGCAGTTTGACTGTGCCTATCAATACATTCATGACACTCCTGTTAGAAAACTGGAAAGAGCAACATAGGAACATGGTCACATCCCATAAACACACAGATAACTCTTACACCAACCTTATTTTGTGCCTTTTATTCATGTTTGTTTCAAGATTTAGTGAATTTACTATAAGCCCTTTTCGCTCTCCACTTTGATGCAGCAGCATAGATTTCCTTTATATCAGTCATCTTTCACCTAAAAGGGGGCGTGTACGTGCAGCACATACAACGTTCCATTCCATTCATCAGTGCATATTGTTTAGTTTCCGGTCTAGCTAGATCCGGTGTGGTTTTGTAGTTGTTCTAACGTTACTAGTTGTTGCAACAGCATGTGAAAAAACTACAAAGTCAATCAAGCATGAGATTAAATGCTCAGGAGAGAGAAAAAGATGCGTTTTTAAAAGGACCTGACCGAAGCAAGCCAGGCGATAGGCCTATAGGCCCGACAGTAATTGTAAAGCAATTTACAAAAGACAGCGTTAGAAAAAAAGATGCGCATTTAAAACAAGGGCCTATATTTCAGCGTGGGATTGCGGGTATTGCGCATAAGTTATTAAGTATTGGATAGATACAACCCCAAAACGGAAAAAGTTGGTACGTAAAATGTGAATAAAAATAGAATGTAATAATCTGCAAATCTCTTAAACTCATTTTTAGTTGCAAAAAGGACACAGACAACATATCAAATGTTGAAAATGACAAATCTGACTCTTGGAAAATATATGTTCATTTTTAATTTGATACCAGCAACATGTTTCAAAAAAAGTTGGGACGGGGGTTACAAAATGCAGGAAAAGTTGTGTAATGATAAAGAAAACAAAATGAGGAATGTTTCATAACTAATTAGGGTAACTGAAAACACGATTGGGTATGAAAAAGAGCATCCCAGAGAGGCAGGGTAAAGATTTAGGGGTATTCATCACTCTGAGTAAACCTGTGTGCACAAATGATGAAACAATGTCATTTTAATGCTTCTTAACATGAAATTGTGAAGTATTTGGGGAGTTCGTCATCTACAGCACATAATATTAAAACATTCAGAGAATCCAGAGAAATCTTTGCAAACAAGGGAAAGAGCTGAAAAACAAATTGGATGGCCGTGGTCTTTTGGACCTCAGATGGCACTGCATCAACACCAGATCTGTTTCCAGACCTGTCATTGTATGGGCTCAGGAAGACCTCTGATAACCATTGTCTAAGTGCACAGTTTGATACTCTAAAATACAGCTAAAATTGTATTGAGACATGATACTGAATATACCACCATCTTATCTGGGCCTGAGCTTGTTTAAAATGGACTGAGATAACATGGAAAATGGTCCTGTGGTTAGACCAATCAAAATATGTCATTCATTTAGGAAATCATGGACTCATCTGGGCTAAAGAGGAGAGGGCCTATCCAAGTATCCAACCTATCCAACTTGTTTTAGTGCTCAGTTCAAAACCCAACATCTATGACGGTGTGGAGGAGAATTAGTGCCTACAACATGGGGCATCTTGCACATTTGGCAAAGCACAATCAATTCTGAATGATGTATACAGGTTTTGAGCAACATATACTGCCATCCAGGCAATGTCTTTTCCAGGGAAGACCTTGAATACTTTAAGGGAAACAATGGCAAAATTAATTCTGCACATATTTAAATAGTGGGCAGTTCCAGCGTTATGGATGTGACAATTAGACTCATATTGGTAAACAAAATGCCTTAAAGTGGGGGCAAAATTAGTATCAGTGAAATAATTTGCATACATTTTAATGTAACCTCTGTCCTCTGAATACTGAGAAATCCTCAAATTTCATATAATCAATTTCATCTTAAGAATACAAGGCATTTTATCAGCGTTATGGATGTGACATGAAATGGACACACTTTTGTGAGAGATTACAGGTTTTCTACAAACTCTGTGAATTTTGAAGGAAACTGCCGAAACTATGATATATGTAGCATGAAGGAGACTTGAATGAACACAAAAGTGTGTTTTTGAAACTATCGTCATTTTAAGTAATGCATTATGTAGGAAAAACTGGCGTTATGGATGTGACGGTTTCACGTTATGGATGTGACGTGTCTGAACCAGTCCTCGACAAACTACATAAAACACATAATTATGTAGTGAATTTTGATATGAAACAATTGAAATAGTGATCATGAAAAACTAGCGATGAAATTATTGCTTCATCAGTGCCCACTAAGATCCACAGAAAGAATCAGGACAACAAGTAATTTAAAATATAAAAAAAATATATATATTTTTTTTCTTTTACCGTCATCAATTTTGGTCAGTGATTCCCGGGTTACTGAAACACCAGGGAACATGATACTTGGTGGCCACTCCCCTAAATAACTAGCCCTACCTGAACCGTTGCACCCAAGATGACAAAATATTTATGGTATGTTAGTCTCAAGAGCTCGCATTAACCTAACCCATATCCACTCATTTGTGATTTGCACACATAAAGTACATGCACGCACACATGCACATGCACACACACGCACATGCACACACACACACGCATGCACGCACGCACAGTCACACACATACAGACAGGCAAGCACACACACACATAAACACATACAGACAGGCAAGCACACACACACACACGCACAAACACCCACCCACATGAATGCAGACACATAAACACACACACACAGGCACGCATACGCATGTGCACATGTGCACACACACACACACACACACACACACACACACACACACACACACACAAACACACAAACACAGGCACGCATACGCACATGTACACACACAGACACACTCTTATAAACAAAAGCAAACTCACATATACACTCATTCATTTACATGCACATGAGTTGCAGGAGTAGGAGATGGAGACAAATTGACAAGCGTGATTTATTTTTGCGATGAGTATATGCAGGACTGAGAGGCGGTCATATTTTGTACCGCTATGCGGTACATCTAGTTTATTGCTGCCATTACTCATGTTACTCTGTGGGTATTAGCTACAGAGGACCTGACACTTCAAATGCTGGCATATCGCGTCATTTAAAATTAAACTGTGTTAAGCAGACGTGAACGGCAGGCTGAACAGATCTGCAACAGAAGGAGGTTGTTATGTTAACTCCAACTGCAAAGTCAGCCATCTTCACCAGCTAACACAATAATCCAGTTACTGTACAACAACAGTATGACAGTTACAGGAAGATAATCGCTCAGATTTTCGTTGTTAGGCCACTTGAAAATAGGCTATGGCTAGGCTAATCACTGGAGGTATTTTAATATTATGCTAATGCTTAGGCGAGGCCTCCCTGTGGTTTTGATCAACCTAATAATCTTTGAAATGTGAATTGTAAACACTAAGGTGAAATGCGTTGAAACTGACATGCCACCAGAACAGACATTTTATCGGCTTTGAGGTATAATAAAGTCTCCAGTCTTGTAAATTCACATTATGTAACTTCCATAGAGTCACATCCATAAGGCGCCATTAAAGGTTTTAAAAGTAAGAAAGGGGCACAATTTGGTCATCACACTTTACATTGATATAAATCAGCTTTGCACAGACACTATGGACATTGTCGCATCAACACTGTATGTAGCATAAACTTATCCTATAAAACGTTATGGATGTGACATGACCATGGAACTTGCTGACTTAAAAACAAAGGCCTTACAAATGTAAGGAGTTGTGCTCTTAAAGGCAAGCTGAGCATAGACATTGCTCTACCATTCCCTTGTCAATGTGGAATTTGTCAAATGACACAATTTGTTTGAACCTTGGATCCATTTATCCACTTTTTAAATATGTATAATATTACCATGTGAAAAATGTTGTTTCTGGTATGGTTGCACACCATATTTATGATGTAAAAAGAGTGTCATTCTCCATCAAATTCAATCAGATCAGTTACAAACAATAAAATATAGACCTAAATGAAGATTTTAACAACGGTTCTATTTGCGTATGCACATCTTTTTTTTCCATGGTAAGGATGACCTTTGCATGGAATTGCCCTAGTATTTCTCCATAGAGGAAGAGTCCAGGTGCTAAGATGGCCTGTCTGCAGTCCAGATTTGTCAAATTAGGTGCATAATGAAATGAAAAACATGACTAAGAATACCCCATACTGTTGAGCAACTGAAATCCTATATCGGGGAGTAATGGGACAACATTTCATTCTCAAAACTCTAGCAAATGGTCTCCTCAGTTCCTAAACATTTACAGAATTTTGTTAAATGAAGAGGTGAAGCAGCACAGTGGTAAACATGCTCCCGTCCCAACTTTTTTTGAAACATGTTGCTGGCATCAAATTCAAAATTGACATGAAAATTCCATGAAATAGTCCAAATTTTCATTTTCTATGTCCTTTTTGCTGCTAAATATGGGTTTTACGAGACTTAAAACATTCCATGCCAACATGAATTTGAACGTAGCTCATTTTAATGCAGAGCATTGTCCCACCTTGATTCGCTTCGGGCCCACAACTCCAAAGGGGGCCACTTTTGGCCAAATCTATCTTGATTAATTTTTGTATTTACCGAGGCTTATTTGTATTGTTTGCTGGGGAAAAATAATAAAAAATGAATAAAAAAATGCTACTAAAGATGCTACTGGTCTATAGAGTTCGCTCACAATGGGAGTTCGTCCGTCATGCTGCAAATTAAATAGCCCGCACTCTCCCTCTCGCTACACTGTTGCGTTTTAAAAGCGAAACTGATGCCACAACCGGTCTGGGTTTGCCTAAGTAGCCTTAACCTGACTCTCGCCAGATGAATTTCGTTCCGCCTAGCTCCACTCATCCATCTGGGATCGCTCCATTGGAGAGGTCAAGTCAAGTCAGATTTATTTGTATAGCACATTTAACATGCACAGAGTGCAACCCAAAGCGCTCCACATATAAGACATTGTCATTGACACAGACTAACAAAGACAATAGATGCCGGATGGAGCGGCGTAGTCGCCAGCGTATCCGTGACACCAAGACATACATTTAAGAAATAACAAACACAAAAGATGCCGGACGGAGCGGCGTAGTCGCCAGCGTACCCATGACACCAAGACATATAACAAACAAAGGGCAAAGATGACCCGCGTTAAAACTGCGCACAGCTGTGTCTTCACGAAGCAACACCAACAAAGTTCTTTATAACTGACCAACCCGGAGAATTCACTGGCAGTCTGGAGAGCACTGGAAGGACAAGACAGTCCGAATTTGTGATGGGCGACCCTGCTGATTATCAGCTCGGTGGTCCTAGACAGTGACCGTTTGTTGTTTGTTGTTTGATGGTTGACGCTGTCATCAGAGTTTCTTAGCACTCAAACCAGACTCCAGGCACCGGTAGATGGTAGAAAAAAGGACTAAGAATAACACAAAAACGATCGAAAATAACATAAATAAAGAGTGATTACATTTAACTAAAAAAATAAATACAAAAAATTAACAGAACATCACATAAAATTACGAACAATACATGAATACAAACAAAAACATGGCGTGTCTCGCCAGCGTCCCCGTAACCTAGCAACGTTAGAGACAAGGCCATGTGTTTGAGGTGTTTCAGAAGGCAGCCGTGGCCTACTGGTTAGCGTTTCGGACTTGTAACTGGAGGGTTGCTGGTTCGAACCCCGACCAGTAGGCACGGCTGAAGTGCCCTTGAGCAAGGCAACTAACCCCTCACTGCTCCCCGAGTGCCGCTGTGTTTGCAGACAGCTCACTGCGCTGGGATTAGTGTGTGCTTCACCTCACTATGTGTTCACTGTGTGCTGAGTGTGTTTCACTAATTCACGGATTGGGTTAAATGCAGAGACCAAATTTCCCTCACGGGATCAAAAGAGTATATATACTTATACTATACTTGAAGGCTGGGCCTTATCAAAAATCCTTGCATATGATTGGATAAGCCACTTGTCCGTCATCTATTGATGTGCTACTTTAACCACTCACATCGAAGCCAACCCGTGACGCTGAGAACAGTCTCACAGCAGGGGCGCCGGAACGAGTTTCAAAGTGCAGGGGCCAGATAACGAAAACCCCCCCCCCCAAAAAAAAATAAAAAATTGCCTGCGCTGTATTTTGCGCTGTGTTTGTTTCTTGCGCAAACAAAATGTGTGCGTTCGTAATAGCCTGCGTAATTTTGCTTCATAAAGTTGAACAAACACATGCGGTCATTTTACAGATAGCCTATGCAGTTTATGGGGTAGGCCAACTTGGAGTGAACTTACACACAAGAGATTCTTTCTCTGGGCTACTCGTAGCTGAGCAGAGTTGAGTGCAACACGTCAGTAATCACATTACAGATCCTACAGTGTGCAAGCAAAGATATTCAGAATTCAGGGAGGGCGTCAAGAATATTGGCACAAAAACAAAACTCATCGAAGAAGGCTATTAGCTTACTACTGAGCGGAAAACAGTCCACAACTAACTAGCTTTTAATGACTAGTCTGATCATCTGATGTCAATCACACCACAAATTGATTCCAAAAAAATATCAGGGTGTTACAAGCTAGGACTGCCACTGTTTTCAGTGTGAAGAAGAGCATCTAGTAGACCAGGGGTGGGCAAACTGCAGGCCGGATCCGGCCCACCAAGCACTTTCATCCGGCCCGCCGAGCATTTCATTTAGTTATGCTAAATAACTAGGCTGCTCGCTATTTTTTTCCTGCGATAGAGACGACGTTGGTTAGCTTTACTGCAAACTGCTTTTCACTCTCCTTAGATAACGTTTACAATGTCAATGTCAAAACATCATGTTAAATAGAGATAACATCATGTTAAACTAAGTTAACTCTTAGTTATCTCCTTTGCAGCAGATCTAACGTGAACATTACGTTTTACCCAGTGGTGCAAAAGGAATCGCCGCCGGCAGATCAGGCTGAGTTCACCCATCCTAGTCCATTGTAGGCGCCCGATAGAAATATTGTTTAATTTTGCAATTGAGATGTCCACGCACTGGCGCGCCTCTTGGCGAAAAGTTAATAGTTTTGCATATCAGTAGTAATACATTTCATGCAGCTGTGTGAATCACGGAAAGTGACACTTCTAAATGGAACCCAACCCACTGTACAGTAGCTCAAGGTCTATGGCTAAAGCAGCCATAATGAAAGCGTTATCATTGTTTGGATACTTTACACACACACACGTGTTTTTTAATCGCATAGACTACTACTACCAAGCTGGAATCAAAGCACATCGACTCCCCTCTCACACCCTAAACACGCACTTTGAACAAACAAAAAAAGTCTCAGTCTCACGGTATAGCCATGGGCAAAACTGTATTGGACCGGTGTAACATTGGTACTAAATCATCCATCGCAAAGAATATTTTTTATAGCACGTGCAATGGCAAAGGTGAAGTGTGGCGTCTGCGCCTTTCGTCTAGTGTTGAGGTGTCGCCCGGTGCGTATAGTCTCCAAAAAACGTAATTAATATAGGCTAATGGCAACCACTGCCCCTGGAAAATAAACGAACAGTAGACCTAGGCCGCAGATATATTGAAAATATAAGCCATCCCGAGGTGACAGCTGGAGCTGTAGAGTTGGAGTCTCCGTTGCACAGGAGGACATTACGCTTAACTCAGGAACTTTACAATACAATCAATCATACCAGACCAGAATAAATGTTACTGGATTTGGCTACATTTCAAATCCATCCCTCCACACATGTTGCATTGATTGAGAATGAATGTCTCAGAATTGAGCGCTGTTTGCTCCCTGGGGATGTTGCCTGGGCGCTCTGCTGGTGTTTTGCTCATTGGTTTTGACCCATGCATGGACAGAAAGTTTAAGGTATTTCAACAGTGACGCTGCACAAATAGCTTTAGGCTATATTAGAGGCAGGCTACTACCGCTATAATGGTTCACACCTCTCTCTGTTTTTTGCGCAGTTTTTTTTTTTTTTCGTTGATGATTTTGTTTATTAAAAGATATTTTGAGCGAAAAGTGAGGGGGCCATTGGCCCCCTGGCCAATGTGCTTCCGGCGCCTATGTCTCACAGACGCTTCGACGCTACGTCACATCTATGAAACTCCCGCCCTGCGTCCTGATTGGCTCTACCATAAAATCTGGTGCCAAAATCACTTTCAACGGAAGCGGAGTGGAGCTAGGCGGAACGAAATTCATCTGGCGAGAGTCAGGTTAAAGCAGCCTAGGCTACAGGAATTACAGAAAATCAAGTGAAAATCAGGTTAAAGCAGCCTAGGCTACATTTTATTACAGAAAATCAAGCGACATAGCAAGTAGGTCTAGTCTACACTGTGCCTATTAAGAGACAGGAGCATAAGCTTACCGCGACAACAGCAGTCACTATCAGGCACACCAGCAGGAATGAATGCTATGGTACGAACACCCATCTAGAGACCCCCCTCTGCGTGCAATGAAACATTGAAAGCCTTAATAATATTTGTCCGTTTCCAGGTTTCATTTGTGCATTGGTCACCTAAAAAGTAGCCAAGTACAACATAAATATGCCATATACAACAACACCTAATAACGACCTATTCATTTGGACAACTTTATAAAGTTACCTTTAGTTTTGTTCTAGTTTACCGTTAGCTTAGAAATCTAGACGCATCCTAGCAGCAGCAAATTACATTTGCTGCCAGGGCTAGTCTAGCAACTCTCCGTTGACTTGAGCTCGAAAAATTAAACTTCCATCAGGCCAATCAAATCGTGTATAGAGTCGTTAGGCGGGCTTAACATAATGATTGATGGCAGAGTTGCAACGGTTTGGCTTGAATTCCCTGCTACTTGAAAACAAATAAGATAATGTTGCTGTTGGCCGAAATTTAGCACTGTTCGATTTCACATGAACCAATACTAGGTAATACCGAATAATTCACTCGGTACCGGTAAAGGTACAATGTTTGGTTCCCAACCCTGGTCATGGCCGATCACGTAAAGAAAAATCGGCCAATTTTCAGTCACCATCCGATCAATCAGTAGCCTGGCTTCGCCCTCCTACGTACTTCCGCTCAGTACGTCATCTGGGTCTGCGGTATATTCGCGGGTTTTCTCCTGCAAAAATCTGCAGGTCCAATCAGCGAAGAGGGAGTGGCTGAGAACGATGACGCTGAGGTTGTGCGCTAGTTTGAGCCAGACATACATCACGACCAAACGTTAATGATTGCTTATGGCAGATCCAGAGTGGCTCTGGGCAGAGAGTCCAATAGTTTTAAACTTCAACAGAGTACTCGCCTTCAAGGAAGTTAACGCTTGGCAATGGAAAGTGGCCGGACTCTCTGTAAATTATGAAATGTACGAGAGTCTGGTAGGACAAGGCTAATCAATCAGTGCATCTATAGAAAATAATAAAATTAAAGTAATTTTGATATAGAGAGATCAACAGGCTACACTGTTTGAGAGTTTTAAGGATTTAGAGGATTGTAAAGATTAAAGGATTTAACGATTACTGAAAAATCTAACGTACATTAACAAGTCCTGTGGCCGGGGTATCTTTTCTCAAAGCAGCATAAACTTTTTTAGAACTCAGACTCACATAGAAAACATTCAGAAAAGAAGGGGAAAATTGCAAAATGCTAAAAGAATATTCTTATGCCACTGCTGTTAGTACAGGGTGGGTTGTAGCCTTAAGGACAGAATATGGTGTTGATGGGAAGTGAGTATGAGAAAAGGGATTGACTTGCCTGGGAGAACCCAGGCAAACCTGTGAGCAAATTTGTATTTGCGCTGCAGGTCAGTCTTTCAAGGACACCCATTTCCAATGTTCCAAAAACCCAGGCACCAATCACAATTTCTTATCCGGCATGGGCTGGGATTTATATGATGACAGATAGAGCAGTGCATTCAACACAACCAATGGCTGCACTGATGGTGACAAATTTAAACAGATAAACAGATATTTTCTTTGGAATTGCAACTGCTCACAGCCCTCTATTTTGTTAGAGAGTCTTAAGGCGGGCTTAACAGGATAACGACAGTCCTACGACGGTGAACAACAAGGAAGGTGGCTATGGCGAACAAAGAGCGGTTGTTTGAATCGGCGTTGGCATCAACTTTGGAAGAGTTGGACTTGTGCTTTTCTTTGAAAGTTGAGCAACACAATGCACTTAAGTCATTTCTTTTTTGAAGAAGGATGTTTGCCACTTTGCCGACCGGATACGGATATGGTTGTAGCGCTGGCCTATTGCATGCCTAGGCAGTTTGAAAGACAATTCTCTGCCCGCCCCTTGGATTAAGCGAGGTGAATGGTTTGATTCCAGACTATACATTTCAATGATATAGGATGGCCCGCCAGGCAACAGAATAATGGCTTTCAATCTTGATTTTAAGTTTTCTGTAATTATGACCGCCGCGCAGCGAAGCGGCGGTCATATAGGGTCATATAGGTTTAGTCAGATTTTTTCTTTTTTTTTCTTTTTCGCATGCCCAAATTTCCGTCAACGATTCCCGGGACACTGAAAGACCGGGTACACCTAAACTTGGTGGACATGTAACCCCACTTGGATAGCATGGAACCATCGTTTTTTCGTTTTGATCTGTAGCCCCCGCTGAATTGGACCCCGAAAGGAGGGTAGGGGCGAGACACAGTTTTCTGTGAATATCTCGAAAACCGTAGGGTTTAGGAGGACCATTTATTTTTGTATGTTGATCTCAAGGGGCCATGTCAACCCATTCCATAACCACTCATTTCATGTATAGCGCCACCTAGTTAAACACAAAAGTAAAAATGAGGTGGTGTAATTGAAGGTATCTGTGACCTAACATAGTCAAAACTGCAACGAAATTGGAAGTGTAGGATCATTATGACACCCTCTGTATGCACGCCAAGTTTTGTGGAATTCCGTTCATGGGGGGCCACACAATAAATTAATTTATGTTACTATACACCAACTGGCCTGTAGGTGGCGGAGACAGTTTTCTGTGAATATCTCGAGAACCGTAGGGGCCTAGGAGGTCCACCTTTTTTTGTATGTTGGTCTTAAGGGGCATGTCAACCCATCCCATTACCACTTATTTCATGTATAGCCACCTAGTTAAAAATTAAAAGCAAAAAAATTAGGTGTTTTCATCTCAATATCTCTGGCTGACAAGGTCAAAACTGCACGAAATTAAAAGTGTAGGATCATTATGACACCCTCTGAATGCATGCCAAGTTTTGTGTACTTTCGGTTCATGGGGGCCTTACAATAAAATAATTTATGTGTACATTTAGTGACGCATACACCAACAAGGATTCAGGACACTGAAAGACCGGGGGTACACAAAACTTGGTGAGCATGTACCCCCACATGGATAGCATGGAACCGTCATTTTCGTTTTTCATCTGCAGCCCCCGCTGGACTGGACCCCGAAAAGGAGGGTGGGGCAGACACAGTTCTCTGTGAATCTTTTATGGTATGTTGGTCTCAAGGGCCCACATCAACCTGGCTCATAATCACTCATTTGTGATTTGCCCCGGTAAAAATGAAAATCAGTAGGATTAAAAGAAAGCCAAAATAAATATTCATCATCATCATCATGACTGCATTTTCAGTATTGGCAGAAGTAGTCGTTTGTCCACTAGATGGCGCATCGTTGCAGTGAGGCGCAATTTTGTTGGAAGTTAAAAGTGGGTTGGAAAAACAATGGGCGCTTCATACAAGGACTGTAATTTACCTAGAGCGAACATCTAATAAGGATAGGATGATGTTCACATGAAGTGTAATTCCCATTTCTTCTTGAAGCCGAAATAAATCTGAGGATGTTTATCGGACATGCTTGGTTTTTTACTGCAGATGCGTTAATCTTGTAATATCAATAAGGACCTAGGTAATGTTACCCGTTAGCGTTGGTTGAGTGATGGAGGCATTTGATTTATTGCATTTTGTAGAAAACTATAAATGCGGTTATATAAAGCAAATGTATAGCAGCACTGTTTGTATCTTTTCGACTGTCATTTATTGCACGTGCTACAAAATCATTCTGTGCAATGGAAGATTTACCAACGTTACACCGGTCTGATACAGTTTTGCCTATACATGCATTGAGACTGAGGCGCCTGTTTATTTTGTTTTAAGTGCGTGCAGGGTGTGAGAGGGGAATCGATGTGCTTTGATTACAGCTTGGTAGTTGTAGTCTGTGAAATTAAAAAGCACGTGTGTGTGAAGTATCAAACAATGACACCTTCATTTCATTATGGCTGCTTTAGCAAAACACCTTAAGCTACTGTGTAGTGGGTCCCATTTAGAAGTGGCTACTTCATTCAAGGCTTTCCTTGACTCATGGAGCTGCGTGAATGTTATTACAACTTTTCGCCACGATATGACAGTTTAAGTCCGCTTGATACTGTAAGTAGTAAGCCATTGGTTTCAAAGGAGATTTTATTTGTGTCGCCAGCATAGCCTATTGACAATTTATGTTGTCAATAGGCCTACCTTATAATCCTACCTGTAGCTTAGGGAAGCTAACAACTTTCTATTAGGATCTAGTTTGTTAGTTACCGTTTTGTCATAACTCCCTGATGCATTTTTGCATTTAGAATAGCCAGAGCGTGTATATCTCAATCGGAAAATTAAACAATATCGGGTGCCTATGGACTAGGCTGGGTGAACCCAGCCTGATCTGCCCGCTATTTATTTTTTGATTTCTTAAAAGATTGAGCTTGGTCTGATGAAAGCCAGACTAGCCATGGACCTCAGTTAAGCAATGCAAGGGAACATGAATCAGCCTATATTTGCACTAACAATAACGGACAAAAGCTCTTCAACTTTGGCCCGTTAAAATTGTATGAACAGTCTAGCGACGCATTTCATCAAGGCCCATTTGGACATGTCAGTTATTTGCACCACTGGTTAGATGTAAAACAGCATTTCGTTTCAGACTAGGCTACTGTTACTTAATTTGTGCATTAACAATAACGTTTCAGACTACTGTTACTTAATTTGTGCATTGACAATAAAGTATTACATGAACTAAAGATGACTAAAATCTAATGTAGAAGAAGAAACATTCACAAAAAATCCATCCATCCAAAAATGACCTTTGTTTTTGATAGCTGTTGAAAACGGCATGGAACTGACAGAGATGTTTTTGTTTATAAATACATAAAAAATAAATAAATAAATAACATTATGCTGATACCTTTTGCTTTTCCCAAATACAATGTAGCCTACAGGTGTAAGTGACCTTTCATCAATCCAGTTGCAATGGATGAACTGTGATGAACTGCCCTACTTGTGATTGTTTAGAGATTTTAAAGGTTTTATAACAATTCTACATCTTCTTTGGCTATTCTACAATCTATTCACCTTTTCAGCACCAGTAGGGTACTTTCTGTGCAGCCGCACACACACACTCAGGCATGCCAAACAAGCATACACAAAAGTTTCAAGAGTGGGGGATGGAGTAAAATATGGAGACAAATTGAAGTGTGATTTATTTTCGCGGAACGGATGTACAGGACTGAGCGGCGGTCATATTTTGTACCGCTATGCGGTACATCTAGTTATGTTAAATTAGATTAAATTCTCTCCTCCCAGCTCTCCACTAGTTTAAGCAAAGGGTTACTCCTTAACAAACCATAACAAAACAATGCTCCACCACCATCTGTGGATTAAGCCACACAGTTAACTCAATGTAAGTAAGATAAACAAGGATGTAAATTGTTCTCGCATTGCCAGCATTGTGTATAATAATGATTGTCACTATTGTTATCATAGTTAGCTAACATGCTAGCATAATCATGTCAGAAAAGCATGGGGCTGTGGACAGTAATGTAACTTTTATTCACCATAAATTAATACAGTTGAAGTGGCTCTGCAATGTAGGCTATTTTTCCTTTTTTTTTTTTTTTTTTTTTGGCAGTACCATGTTCCTTACATGACATGGCCCAGCGTCCTTGTAACATGCATGCAAGTCTATCTAGCACAGCTATTATTAATCAGTGAATCACACTCGCCTCCCGTCTAAGCTTGTCACCCAACAAAGCTAGATATTAATTTTTATACGTGTCTCCATGTCATGGAGTCTTTCGACGGATTCTAAAGAGCCTTGGGCTGTAACTTTTACAGACAGTCTTACAGCTACCATTACATTGAAGTTCTATTCAACTCTGGTCTGAGTTTGACGGGCATAGCAACAATAACTAAGGGGGCGTGGCTTTTGCGATCAGTCAATTGTGTAGTTGTAGATTTCTAAAGAGAATTAACCAATGATTCATATAGCCTGATTGTACAACAAGTTAAGAGTAGTAAAGCTGAAATACCGCTTAATTTACTCCTTTGTCTCATTACTGAAAAGTAGAAACGCTCATGTTTTTGGACTACCTTGCAGATACAGAGAGAGATGCACTCAACACTTGCACTGACACACCTGTCAGTCATGGCACAAATAAAGTAAAGTTAACAACAGGCGCAATAATTTAAACTTTAAATGGTTGATAGCTGAAACAGCAAAGAGTAAAGCAAAGAGCAAAGACTGTGTCCTGGCTAAATTCCCAACCTGGTTTATTCAATCTGGCCCCCTAATCATCCCCAGTGTTATTTGCTCATTCATTCATTCCCTCACTCTCCACCTTAGGCTGGTGTGTGGTGAGCGTTGTAGCGCATAATGGCGTATAATAAATGGTGGTGGTTTCCCCTTCACTGTAAAACATTTTGGGTGCCTTAATTTGCAATGTGTTGTTGTTACTGAAGACGAGTCAGCAGAGCAAAAATGCATGGTACTTAGAGGCTATTTTTGTTGGTACTACTTTGTGTCACATTTGCATCTTCACTAAACACTCAGGAAACTATGATGATTTGTCAAATTTGCAGAAAAGTTAGGGTGGTTGGACAAAATTGCAAATTGTCCAGAATTCACAGGGATTGATTGAATTTACGTTAATTGTTGTCATTTTCACATCGCGAAATCCTGGTGGGACTGGCAGTTTGTAGTAGGAGTTTGTAGTAATTTGTGAGGAATATGTAAAAGAATGTATAAATTAATTATCATAATTATAGTAATGCTGCAGAGCACCATTCAAGATATATATGTAATTTGTCGTTTGTCCTTAAAGGGAGACTGATGCACCTGTATGCCATCTGTGTGGACTGTCTGGAAGGAGTCCACAAAATTGTGTGTATAAAGTGTAAATCGCGATGGGATGGCAGTTGGCACCAGTTGGGGACGCTGTACACGTATGATATATTGGCAGCCTCACCATGTTGTCAGGTAAGTCAGCTATTAGAAAAAAATATTAATAAAATATTTCCTCCATGGATGCAGACTTGTCTTAAGCGTCTCTCACTCAAAATTAAGAATAACACCTCATGCCCCCTAAACCTCACTCCCGATCCGGGTCATGGCACCAATATAACCTGTTGTGTTGACCGCTGGGCTCAGTCCTGCACTTGCCCGGACTCGAACACACAGCAGCACCTCGGATTGGGAGTCGAGCTTGCTAGTCAGGGGCATTGTGTAAACCAGGGGTCTCAAACTCCCGGCCCGCGCCTGGCCCATTTCCGGCCCGCGACCTATGTCAAAATAATAATGTAATCCGGCCCTTGAGGGTATTTTTAATTGCGACAAACAACGGTACTGATTAAAATAGACGATAGATCCAAGTACGGTGACAAATGTCATTTGTATTCTCCACTAATTGTTAGACATCCAGAGCTTGATTCAAACCAAAATCGCTGCACAAAGTTTTCAGAAAATACTTGTATTACACGCGAGAAACACGAAGACGTGCATTTGTAATGACGCGGAAGCGATGTAATAGTTTTGCACAAATTGAAGCAGACATAGCAGGCCTACACCAAATGTTGAAAAACGTTAACGTGTTATGAAGTCTAGGGTAGGCTATGTTATTCACCTATTCTGATTCTGAAAGAGAATATCCTGTTGGAGATTATGATCGATTGTCTATTGACAGTGATGGTCACGGTGTGAATGTAGGTGCGTCTTTTCGTGTATACGACGGTGTCCACTAAGCATATACTGTACCATGCTTATTTTGACCCTCTGCCCAACATAGTTTGGATGTTGCAGTGGTAATCGTGATGATAGTGTCCGTACTGGACGTGGTACAGACAGCAGGGGTTGTAGAAATAGGGCTCTGAAGAACTACAAAGTCACCCGCGACAAAGGAACTGATTTGACCAGGATACTTTATTGTAGGCCTTGTGGTTATAGGCTAGTAATAGTTTACTATTGTTTATACATCTTAGGTGTTTTCCTGTTAATTTGTTATGTGGGTAATATGACAAAAAAGAAAGTAGCCTAAATCTGCTCAAATATGTTCATCCAGTATTTACTGAAAGGTGCATAATTTGCTTGCCATCCAGTGGCAAATTAGATGGGTAAATGTACCCCCCTCATAAACTTTTGTTTATACTCAAAGATTTTAACATTTACAGTAGGATTTTATATCTGACCACTTTCAAGCCATGGCCTTTTGAAATTTTGATGTAAAAATCCAATGGTTGCTTTCTTAACCCTGACGCCTAGTTTGCCAGGTTTAAAACAGTTATGAGAGGAAAATATTTTTATTTGGTGTGAAACACACACATAGGCCTACCTGTTTTTATGCTTTTTTGTTTGTTTTTACAATTTGTATTCATATTTATTTAATCATTATTTTATTTATAAGCTAAGGTTGCTAGCACAGGTGTCTAAAAATAGATCAAAAGTCTTGCATTTTCTGTTTGTAGTTTTGTGTTTGAAAATACAGTATTTGAAAAAGAAAACATTGCATTTTAGGAAATAGCCGTTCTTTTTTTGTATTATTCTTTAACACTGATGTGGCCCTCCAACGAGATGACATTGGCAGGAGTGGCCCCCGGCTCATTTGAGTTTGAGACCCCTGGCTTACCGAACACAAAGGTGCAATCCCCTGTACAATAAGCCATTCCAGAGTAAAATGGCAGCAAATTTCTAGGCCTATATGGTCTCCAACTTTGGGCTTTAAGTGTCTTAAAACTAAGCTGTGCTTAAATACCTATATATCTGTAAATATTAAAATCAGAGGATATACAGCTCATGGCTAAGAGTTTGTCTATGTAGCCATAATTTTTATTTTCACAAACTGCTAGGCATGCATGTATTTAAGTGTCTTAAAAAAGTGTGCTTAAATTGGGCAATGCATAATTTCATAACAGGCCAAATAGAAAATAAATGTTAAATATAGCCTAGATATAATATTAAAATTAGATGATATAGGCTAGTATAGAGTTGGATAAAGTTGAATGGCTCCAGAACTCACACCAGTGGATTGTGTCTTAAAGGAGCCACACCACTTTTATGACACTAGCTGTTCTGTTGTCCTTTAGTTTTGTTGCTACTGGGCATGAAGGGCAGGCCAATTATGAGTTCTGTCCAACATTGATGGTATAGGTTTAGAAAAAAAGTCAGCATATTTTAATCATATCACAATAATGGCAATGACCGTGATCATTTTGGTCATGTTTTTTCATCAAATGTTCATACTGTATCTCTAGTGGCTAGCCACAATGGTAGGTGGAAAAAAATATTGTATTATTGACTCATACACACATTCATATTTGTAAGTCTCAATCTGTCCATTTCTTTCCATAAAACTCGCCAGAAGTCATCATTTAAGGGGGTTTTTTTTTTAAATCTACCGGGGGGGCATGCCCCCGGACCCCACTAGAATTGCTGAGCTACTACCTTTTTCAGGTGGGCAGGGCGGCCCTTTTCATGACTGTGCCCAGGGGCGCAGTGGCTCATATTCCTTCCATGCCACAATCCTTCCAAACACTGGTCTTGTTTTCAAGTGCAATCAATAAATTAATTGTACATTTTGAAGAAACTTTTCCATTCTATTAGTTTTTTTTTACATAGGCCTATATCAGGGATTATAGATAGCAAAAGAGAGGGGACAGACATTTTTTAAATTAGGTTTAGGGGAAAAGATTTAACGCACACGCACTATGACTTCACATAATCTCACTCCAACCAAACACCCAAGGTTATTGAGGACCTGAGGACTTTGGTTAAACTTGTACAATGTTGCAAACTAACCTGAAATAACATACATTCAGCAACTTTGTGGTAGTCTGCTAGTTCTAGCAAAACTATGGTAGGTTAATTTATCAACTGTCTCTGGGTCTAGAGCCTTTGAACAGGTGTCTGTGCTCAAGAGCTTTGCTGAGACAGTGACAGATCACAAACAAAGTTATTTTTTCTCTTTTTTTGTTTCTTTGGAAAATGCAATGCCAATGTCGGAATGTTAGGAAGACTTGTAGGTTGTAGAAAATAGGTTCATAACTTCGCTGAATGTAGGGAAATTCAGCAAATGAATCCAAGAAAGTTTTTTATTTGCATGCCAAAGACGGCGCTGTATTTCAATGTCCCTAGCCGGTCACTGTTATTTTAAAGGGGAACTTGGCAACTATTTCAACGTAATAAACCCGTTTAGAAATCATTTGGATGGTTAAATGACCTGTTCCGGTGAAAATGGTGACTTTTCCCGCTGCCCCTAGCGTCCCCAGGCGGAAAACCAACCTTGCAACATTGCGACTACCGTCCCGGAAAGAGAAGTGAGAAACAAGAAACTCGTTTTAAATCGTGTTTCTTACCTTGTAACATCCACATTGTCTGCCAAACTTATGCTAACCGTTTTGCTAGCTTGTAAACAAATCCATGTGCTTTATCGTTACCTTTTTCCACAGTTTGAAATAGCATAATGCACAATTTCTCCAGCAGAGGCGGAAATCCTGCCAAGTTTCCCTTTTAAACTGGCGCATGTAGCTTTTATAAACGCTATGTACATGTAAATGACGATTTCTAAGCCCATAGGTATGCTTCGAATTGGTGGTGGTGGTAATTAAACATGAATGAGGCCACATTTATGAATGGGAAATGTTAAAGAAACCCTATATGCAACAATTTTAGCAAAAATTACCTTAATTATGCAGGTTGAGAGTCATTCTGATGGTTCTACAATACTTTTTGGGTCGTTTGGTGGGTGCTTCGTCTCCCCCTTGTGCTTCTCCGCGGAAAAACCGAATATGCAACTTTCTGGTCGCGGTCCGAACACATCCGGATGTAACTCAGCGGAAGTATCCAATCGCGCCTCGAACATGTAGTCAGATTGTAGTTTCTAACTAAGAACACTGCAAAACGGACTCCGACTTGGCTTTGTTGCTGTTGAAATTGTAAGTAGCCTACCCTTGGGTGAACTTTGTTTTTGTAATGTGGTTTGATAGTCTCTTGAACAATGTGTTTGCTCGACCGTTTTATTGTGAGCCCTGTATGTGTTTAGCTTGGTTTCTTGATGGCTAGCTCGCTAGCTAGTGGGGGTTTAGCGTAGCAGTCACTTGCTACCGAAGCTGCAGGGGGAGCTATGTCGTGAAAAATGCAAGCCCAAATCAGGCGAAAACCTAGCCTAGAATTCTAGACGCACCCTAGCGGCAGCAAATTGCATTTGCTGCCAGGGCTAGTCTAGCAACTCTCCGTTAGCTTGTGAGCTCGAAAAATTAAACTTCTATCAGGCCAATAAAATCGTGTATAGTCGTTAGGCGGGCTTAACATAATGATTGATGTCAGAGTTGCAACGGTTTGGCTTGAATTCCCTAGTTGAAAACAAATAAGATGGATGTTGCTGTTGGCGAACAGTGTTACACGAGTTAAGCTTTTATTAAGTTGGCAAAAGTTTGAACTAGCCAACTAGCTCCGCTGGTGGGAAACGCATGGAACTCATATCGCTTTCCTATTGCGTGCAGAGGGAATTTGAAAGACAACCGACCAGACCCTACATTTTAATGTGGGTCTGGCTCGTCAGGCTAGCGAAAACCCAGAAACAGCGAAGGAATAACCAGACCTGCATAGGGCTTCTTTAATATAGCTAACAAACAACTGAAAACGTTCCACACTGTCCCTTTAAGACAGTGGTCGCCAACCCGTCGATCGCGATCGACCAGTAGCTCTTTAGGACTTGTCCCGAGATCCCGAGAATAACAGGACAATTCGGTAGTTGCACAATTAGAACGTTGAGTACTTCCTGGTTCTTTGGTGAGCGGGGCCATTTCCAGTTGTATTTAGCTTAGCGTCTGTTATAGTAGCCTGGTTAGCATCGTTCATCATTCATTCGTTCGCCTACAGTCATGAGCGTTTTAAGTGTGAAGGGAAAGCGGTTTACTTTTCAACGCCAAATACATAAAACGTCCTTACACTGTTGTGTACCACAGTGTACAAATTCTTCGAGGTTTAACTCACAGTTGAGTTTCCACCGTTTCCCCGCCGATCCTGAGGTAAAGGCAAGATGGCTGGTAAAGATACGACGGGACAACTTTGTTCCTACAGAAGGGACTCGGGTTTGCAGCAGACACTTCCTCCCGGATGACTTTACCACTACCGAGGGGCCAAAACGATTGAAGAAAGGTGTCGTTCCCTGCTTGTTTTCGTGGAACAACTTCTCCTTACCAGCTCCCAGGCTTAATGTCTGGCAGCGACGTCCAAGACCCCCGTCCCCTGACATGGCCTGTGCGTCTGACCCTCCAGAAGCACCGCTGCCACCGCCGCCTGATCATACATACAGTGTGTCAACGTCAACCAGTGGCGTCGTTAGACCTGGGCATTCGGGGCTATAGCCCCGGATCCTCTGGGGATAGCCCCGGATCTATGGGCCGTCAACAACAACAAAAACTCTAATCGTGAATGAAATAAATAGCCCCGTAGAAGAGACTTTTGTGTTTGTGTCCATTGTGTGCATTAACAGCAGCGTAAGATGTTGCAATTTCAATTCTCTTCTACGCTATTAGGCATTGCTGTTTCGTGCTTAGACTAACTAGCCTTAGCGAAATAAGTGTACAGAAGGACAAATGGATATTAGAAGTTTCTTTAGAGAAAAAAAAGGGCAGAGCAGGGACAAGAAGTGGAAACTCACAGTGTGTCATCATCTCCCGCAACCCAGGAGGACATTTCGATCAGCTCAGTTTCAATATATCGTGATTTACTATTGAATCACATGCACAGTAAATATGGTAAACCTGACCTCGTTTGAGGGGGCTTCCAAGCAATGCATGTTGGGCTTGATTTTGACAGAATGGAACTTTTTCTTTGGGCAAAAGTTTGTGATAGCCTACACAACCCAAATGCATTGCTTTCAAGGCACCCATAGCCCATTAATTGAAGGGGATGGCGCCCAAATGTTTATCCCGAGGCTAACGCTCACACCTGTGCACTTGACAGAGGTGCATGACGATGTTTATTCTACAGGCTATTTTAATGTCATATTTTGGGTGTTGTATGTGGTGCACTTTGGCAGAAGAGACGTTCTCCTTACACGGTCTTTAAACATCAAAATATTCAGAATGCCGTGACGTGTAGGTTAATCATGCATGTTGCATGTTCATCAGCCCGATTTTCAAAATCTCTCGGGGGAGATTTCCCATTCATAAATGTGGCCTCAAAATCTTTCTCCCCCGAACCCCCGGATAAAAAGGTCACTAAGTTCTGGGCTCTAGCCCCGAATGTTTTAAATAAGTGTGAAGCCCTTACGCAGAAGGTCGCTGAGCTCCAACACCAGCTGGAATCCATTCAACTGCAATCTCGTTTTGGACTGCAGCACATCGTTGGATCCGATGCGGATCTCTGGTATTACACACCAGGTAGGTTTATAATGGTGTCGCCTCTCTCTGCTTGGTTCAGGGCCACTTGTTAACACACTAGCATGCTTTATCCACGTCTGGACATTCTTCCTGCATAGTTGCTACTACTAGCATAAAACCAAAATCATATAATGACAAGGGCTATGTAAAAAAATAAAATGACAACTGTACGTCATTCATTTTTTTTAGGTGAATAGGGTTAGGCAGCCTTGATGTGTGTAGCTTAGGCGATATCTGCTCAAGGATTGATAACGTTAATAGCCTAAAGGATAAGATACCCTAGTACTTTGCTCATATAGGAAATAGAAAAAAAGATTGTTGTTATTGTTAATAAGACTACACTGATATAGTGACAGTATAGGCCTAGTAGCCTGTCACAATAATATTTTGCAAAGTGTCATTTTCAACATTCATACTGATACTATGTGATTTGTACTCCTCCTCTAAGCATATAGCATATTGTGATCATATTGTGATAGCAGTGAACCAGCCCAACCGAGAGCTACGAAGCTTGCCCCTGTGGATGAGCTGTTGCTCTTTCTGATGCACCTCTCTGCTGGTCTGGACCTGAGGGACCTCGCCATCCGTTTCAGGATTCATTCATCCACGGCCAGCAGAATAGTCACAACGTGGACCCACTTCCTGTATCATCTGCTTGGTTCCACTCGTCTCTGGATTCCACCAGAAGAAGTGAAAGCTCATCTACCACCATATTTTTCCTTTTTCCCTGATACACAAGTGGTCCTTGATTGCACAGAGATCTACTGTCAGACTCCCTCCTCTCTCCTTCTGCAGAGTGAAGTCTACTCTACATACAAGTCGCACACCACCTTCAAGGCCATGATTGGCATTGCACCACATGGTGTAATTACCTTTGTCTCACCACTGTATGCAGGTTCAATGAGTGACAGGGAGATTTTCAGGTTGTCGGGCATCACTAAACTTCTTACACCAGAGATGGCCATTATGGTGGATAAGGGCTTCTTGGTGGACAATCTCTGCCCAGGAAAAGTGTACCGACCAGCTTTCCTGTTGAAGAACGCACAAATGACCAAAGAGGATGTCCAGAAGACACAGGCAATTGCTCGTTTGAGAGTCCATGTCGAGCGCAGCATCAGGAGGGTGAAGGAGAACAAACTATTTGATGATGTCATCCCTCTGTACATGTGTGGAAGCATTGACCAGCTGTTTTCTGTTGCATGCCTCCTGTCCAATTATCAGAATGGACCGCTGGTTATGGCATGGGCTGCAAAGAAGTGAGAGCTTTAAAGTGGTTAGTTTTTAGAATTAGTTCTGTCACTTAGGCCTAATAATCAGTTCTTTCATCTAATGATCAGTTATGCAAATAATCAGTTCTTAATGGTTTAAATGTTTTATTGTTCATTTTTACAAATCTATACAACTGAACAGATTTCTGTTGTTCGTTACAAACAAGTTATTGTTGTTAGTGTTTGCACAAGCAATGTTATTTCCATTTTACAAATCTATACAAGACTTGTGTACCAGAAAACAAGGCACAGGTGGCTATGTTTGCCCAAGCAATGTTATTTATTTTCCTATTTTACCAGAAAACAAGAAATCTATCCAAGTTATTTCCATTTTACAAATCTATACAAGATTTTGTACCAGAAAACAAGACAAATGTCTGCACAAGCAATGTTATTTTCATTTTACAAATCTATACAAGACTTTTGCCAGAAAACAAGCAATGTTATTTTCCATGTTATTTTTTACAAATCTATACAAGATTTGTGTACCAGAAAACAAGGCACAGGTGGTCATGTCTGCACAAGCAATGAGATCATCAAATATAAAGATGTTTTTGTTCATTTTCACACATGTACAGGCATCGCCAAATGTGGAGATGTTTTGGTTCAGTTTTACAAGTGCACAGGTATCGCCAAATGTAGAGATGTTTTTGTTCATTTTTATAAGTGCACAGGTATCGCCAAATGTAGAGATGTTTTTGTTCATTTTTACTAAACTAAAACTTGAACTGATTAAATGATTTTAAAAAGTTGAGTAATCTACAACAACAACAATTGTAAACTGAACACTGAATGTAGAACTATTGTAAGTGAACAAAGATCATTTTAAATAGTTGTAATTGAACAAAGATTATTTTAAACAAACAGACATGTAAAAATAAAAGAAAAAGTGATCTCCCCTCTCCCGTATCACTTCAGCAATCTCTGTGTCTCTGTATATTCTTTGAATGACCATGTCATCTTCTGCAAAGACAACAAAGTCACACCATTCCATGCCAGTGACAAAAAGCTGCCCCTGGACCTGCCAATAGTAGGCGTGTTGCCGTTTAAGTGACATGGTGTTGCCATTTGATCGCAAGTACCTGCAGTCAACATAGCTCTTAGCATTGGGGCCTTTGATTTCCACCAAGCCAAATGGAGGGTTTTCTGTGGGATCAAATAGAAGGCCATCAGGGAAACAACCTAACCAGGGAGTGTCAGGATGGATTACAAATCCACAGGGCCAATAGGGGATGTTCTTGACCCTGCTGTATTCCTCAACAGCAACTGGCTCTAGTGCCAGGCCCCTCTTCATTGCAGCGGTCTGAACCACGCCCTTCCGCATCCTCTGCAAGATGTTGTGCAGCACTCTCACCTCGTATGTGGCAGACCTCTTTGAAGTGGGATGATGTGACACGCTGGCGCCTAACCCGGTACCACTCAGCTGAAAGGCTTTGGTCGCGAGTAGAGGCCTCCACCTGTCTGGCTGCTTCCCAACTGGTTTGGAGGGAAACCAGATGCAGCTGTTCTTGAAGACTGCAAACAAACTGGCAGGTTGTAGGCTCCAATCTGTAATCAGCCAGCGGTAGAGGTGGTGGTGGAGGTGCGTCCGGATGGTACTGGACACACCTACTGACGACGACCGGGTGCTGCATGGCAATGAGGCTGATATATCAGATGAGGCTGAGATATCAGGGCTGATTGCCAGGGTGGTGATGAGAGGCGCCAACTCCGCAGGGAAGTCAGCGTAAACCTCAGCAACTCTCAGCACATTTGGATCTGGCAGCTCCCCCTTCACCGCTTTATACAGTGTGCTCCTGTATGCAAACAGTAACATTTATTTTCAGTACAGTAATTATTTTTTTGTTTGTTCCAAGCCATTTATAAAAGTAGAGTTTAAGTAGAGTATGTAAGTAGTTTCAGATTGATAATATATTACCTGACACCACCTCCTACGGTCCGCTGTTTTGGCTTAGCTGCCATGACAACCATGTCCCTTACGCGACCTGGTTTCACACCCTGTTAAAATGTAATGATTTCAGATCAAATCTTTGCATGCCCATTCAAGAAAGACCAAACACAATGTGCTATGCAGTTCATAATACTTTCAGGGTTACCATAGTCTGTGGCTTGTGCCAGCGTTGCACTGTCTCAGTACAGTTCAGGACAGGTGGTACAGCACTTAGGTGGAGCTGTGAATAATGCGCCGTCTGGTAAAGCAGGGCAACGTTGTGGTTGCAAAGAACCTTGCCAGCCACACAGGAACACACAGCCTCACAAAGCTGCACTGGAGTGGAGCCATCAAGGATGATGTTCATTTTAAAACAAAACAAACAGAAAATACATGTATTTAAGCCATCCATATAACCATAACCATAACATGATATTTGAAAGAAAAAAAAAAGTACAGACATAGAAAAGTCCATAATTAATCATGTTTAGGCTCAAAGCTTAGGCTAAATGTACAACAAAATAACATCCCTCTGGTCCATTACTATAATCAATGTTAGATGTAACTAACGTTACAATGAACAATGTTAGTTACAGTGTCATAAGTCGAAAATATTTCACAGTTACAGTGGAAGGAAGGGGGAGAGGGAGGGTGCTCACTAATTTTCGGTTCCATGTTCAAGTGCTGTATTGATTAAATACTATATAATGGCATTCAGAGGGCAACATCCGTTTATAATGCCTACATGAAACCCCAGAACATAATTAGTGCAGAACTGGCTTGGAAAATATAACTGAACTATATAAAATTCCTACTGTGAGGTCGTGAGGTTTCTCACTCTTCCTGAGAGACCTGTGGCAGGTAGCTCGGACGCTGACTCTCCCTGTCCCTGGCTCTTTGTTCGACACTACTATGGGTATAGCATCATGTTATCATTATGAAAGCAGAACAACATTAACATTACTCAAAACACAGGCAAACATCGATGAAATAAACTTATAGTCAAGAGTAAAAGCTTCCGCTAAATTAACTTCACTGCAACACAGCTGCGCTAAGCAAGGTTAGCAATAGCTAACGTTAACGTTAGTGCCACCTTCGGTGTGAGGGTCGGATTATATTTACTTACCTTCGTAATTGTCGATGTAGCTTGATATGTACATCTTGAAACCTTTCTTCCTCTTACTCCTCGGCGCTGACGATGCTGACTGAATGATGCGATGAACATCAATAATGGTGACCTTGGGAAGGTCGAGCAATTTCTTGTGCGCCGACGTTACATAGCTCCCCCAACAAGCCATTGCCGTCCTCGGCAATGCCCACGAGGTAGCCACATGCTAACGTCGGCGCGCGTCGCCCGCCACTCAGTTCAGTCGCGACAGTACCGCCAACTCCGCGTAGAGGGTGCACGCCGCAGGAGCTCACTCAAAGGGGCTGCGCTGCTAGCAATCCAGTGCGGGCGTGCTAGCAGCCCACGCGGGCCGCCCCCGCTTCGTCCAGCTCCCCTCTCAGCAGCCGCCCTCAGGCTGCACTTTCCGCGGCGTGTCACCGCGGCACTCCTCCTCTCCTGGCAGGGAGACGTCCGTCGTCCAGAAACCTCTTCCTCGCCACTCTCCCTCGGCTCTGCTCACGCGTTGCGGCTCGCAGCGGAGTCAGCGCCCAGGCCAGCGTCGTCTTCTCCGCGACTGCTTCATCAGGCCCCTCTTCCGGCAAGATCTCCTCCCATGGCAGCAGGCAGGTCCAGGCGACAGCTCCTCTCCTTCGGCGGTAGTAACAATAGAAGGCCTCAAGCTCTTTAGCAGCCCTTACAAGGGCTCTCTCTGGATCCTCTTGTGTGGGCCTCCACCCAGTGGTGAGGTCTACCGCTCCCAGCTTCTCTCGCTGGGCGGAGGCCATGGTCGAAAGTCGCTTCTGACACCAATGTAACGATTTGATAGCGACACACACAGTTGTCCAATCAAAAGGTTTATTAGCTGAGAACGAGAGCAGGGACACAGACCCAGAACACAATTCAAACAGGGCAGGTCAAGTAGATGCACACACTACACATACAGGGGAGGATGCAGCCCCCCACACAAAAAGGATCACACACGAGGGAGAACTAAAAGGGGAACATGTTACAATCAAGACGCTAACTTTACACTTATAACTTAGGAGAAATAAAGACATAAACCCCCCAAATGTTCGCTCTCGTATCCCAGCATGCCCTGCGTGGGAGAACGCTACGCAATGTCTTGTGCGCCGACGTTACAGTATTTTAGCTTTGATTCTCTTTTGACACTTCAAGGTAGATCTTGCCTTTGTTCAGGGCGAGGTCAGGGATCTCAAAAAGGTTGCTGATCACTGCTTTAAGACTACTGAAGCCCAATTTCATTTCTAAAACTTTTCTGCAGCCCACCCAAACATTTATCCACATCTCTGAGACGAGACTAAGATAAAGTATTTCCTTATAATTTATTTAATGGCATTTAAACAATTATGCATGCAACATGATGCAATAAACTAAGCCTATTACAACCACCACTCAATTATAAGACACTTTAGTGTAGCGTTACCCACAATCTATCAATGACAACCCCATCAAATATGTTCTGGATCAACATCAAATGATTGTCAGTTTGAAGAATAAGCTTATATTTAATTTCAATATCTCTTGGTACTTTTGAATTAGAGCTATTTAATCATAATCTTTCTCAGTATTTCAACTTTAATTACAAAACGTAAAATTTAGTAAAAACAAATTTAAATTACGTTGGCTACTTCTCGTGACCTACCTGCAAGAACTTAATGGCCCACCAGTGGGGCGCGGCCCACAGTTTGGGAAACACTGCTTTAGGGGAAACTGTAATGAAGTGCTATCGGTGCAAGAAAGTAGATCATTTTTACAAGTATTTGAACACAGTATTGGCCCAATACTCGATGCCGGTACTGGTATGTTGCATCCCTAATTAAAAAGTTGTACACAGTTCTACGTATGCGGGACATCCTTTGTACAGTAGTATACTGTTTCATTTATGTGCAATTACCCATAATTCATTAATTTTTACTGTAAAGTACTACATAATTACACATAATATGCTAGATAATTCACAGGGAAAAGGTGCACATTTCTGACAGTGTAGGGTTCCAGCAGCTACGTTATAAGAACTCTTATAATGGTGTCATTAGTGGGACAGATGATGCAGAGGCAGTGACTTTCATTACATTTTGTTTGTGAGATTTAGGAATCTAAAAAATGAATTAAATGCTAAGCTGTGTAATCTGTACTGTGTTTATAGGCTCGTCTGAACTGCAAACACTGTGGAAAGCCAGTCATTGATGTCCGGGTTGGGATGCAGTACTTCTCTGAGTACAGCAATGTACAACAATGTCCACATTGTGGTAACCTTGATTATCATTTTGTTAAACCGTTTTCGTCCTTCAAGGTCTTAGAAGCTTATTGACACATGGTGTCCCTATGTGTTTGCATTATTTCGATTATTTTCTAATCTTTCTATGTCTTTTATTGTAAGTTATTATAATGGGTGTTGCTAAGAATGTCATGGAGGGTTTTATTTTATTTAAATTCAGAATGTTTATATGTGGCTTTCATGAATGTTTGCCCACAAGAGTGCTTTTTTCATTCTTCATACTGAAACCTGAAAACTGAAAATGAGCTTAATCTTTACAGGATAAAATGTTTGCAGGAGACACTGGAGATAAACCTGTACCAAGGCAAATTAAATATACTGATGAAGTGAATGTATCTAAATGCAAAAATATCTCTGTTATCTCTGTATATAATAATAATAAATATTCCATCACTAAATATTCACATAGAATTTCCACACCAGTTCACACAACTGAACTCTAAAAATAATGGGTGAAATAAGATATAAAGACTAGGACATTCAAAGTTTGCTTGTGCAGAATTTACTGTTAAAACTGAAAAGGCAGGACAGACTGACCAACACAATACAATTGTCCAAGTATAAAAATGCAGTGGAAGCACATTTAAGTATGGTATCACTGTATTGCTGCCTTTTATCTTAAAAATGTACACCTGTAACAGTAAAGAGTGAGTGGGAGAGAGAGGTGGGGTGCGATCGGGAAATTACTTGCGTGTTGGATTAGAACCCATGAGCACTTGGTCCTGGTTGAGGTATGGATGCTGCAGCATTCCCTCATGTTGTTTTGTTTGTTAGTTTACAAAAGCAAAGTTATATGTCTGTCTTTAGGCAATAATTAGCTTTTCCATGGTCTTGGGTTGAAAAACATTAACATGTTTGTCTGCACACAACCTCGGAAAAATGTTTACTTGTTTGTGTAAATGATTACAACATGTATGGCATTTGACTTTTCTGATAAAATCTATCTATAAAGCAAGGAATGTCTGTGTTTGTGTGTCTGTTCTTCGTATATGTATTGAGCCGTTTGTATGACAGACTTCACACTTGGTAGATATTTCTAAAGACACACACAAGTAAGTGCAGTGTTGAGGATGATGTTATGATGTTATTTGGGTCTAGCTGTGAAGCTGTAGAATTGTCATGCGACCACTTTTGTGCCACTGAAGAGGCTAAATACAGTTTTGCTCTTAGGTTTACATACCTTGGCATAAGTTGTGAATTATTGGCTAGTTCTTTTGAAAAAATGACTGATCATGCAGAAAACCTTTCTTTTATTTAGGGATAGTGGTCAGGTGAAGCCCTTTATTAACATGTTTGTGTGTCCTTTAAACAGTAATGATAATGAAATCAATTAAATATCTCAATATTGTTGAACCACTTTAGGGAGATCTCAAACATGCAGTTCATGCAATACAACCCATAATAATAATAATAATAATAATTTGTTTTATTTGTATATGAATATATGTTTGATGCTCAAGGCAAGGCAAGGCAACATTTATTTATATAGCACATTTCATACCAGGGCAGTTCAAAGTGCTTTACATAAAAAGAGATGCCATATATACATCGAGGTAATTTGGATAAAAATCTTAAGTTATGAAAGTTGATACATATCATACCCAGAGAAATCATAAACAATTAAAATAAACATATGAAAATAGGTAAATGAAAAATTATGGGAAAATAGGGGAAGGATTAGATAAAATAAAAGTTAAGGGAAAGCAAGGGAGAAAAAGTAGGTCTTTAACTTGGTTTTAAAACAATCTGTTGAGGGTGCGCCCTTTATGTGTTCAGGAAGCTGGTTCCAGAGTTTGAAGCGAACAAACCGGTTCGTAAGCAGGTAAAAGTGTGGCCTGAGGGAGCCTCCGATGCTCTTCAAGACTGCTTTGACACAACAGACTGGGAAATGTTTAAGCAGGCAGCCACTTACAACAACCGGACAGACATAGAGGAGTATACAGACACTGTAACCTCTTACATCACCAAGTGCATCGATGATGTGACCCACACAAAAGACATCATCATCGCCGGGCTAACTGGAAGCCATGGCTGACAGGGGATGTCCTCAGGCTGCTGAGGGCCAGAGACAAAAGCCTACAGAGCTGGGGATGAAGCTGGCATGAAAACAGCGAGAGCCAACCTGTCCCGTGGCATCAAGGAAGCAAAAAGGAATACACTCACAAGATAACCACCCACTTCAAAGACAGCAGGAACTCACAAAGCCTATGGCAGGGCATTCAGGCCCTCACGGACTACAAGCCCCGCCACAGAGCTGTGAGAGCAACATCCCTCTGCTCAACAACCTGAACCGCTTCTTTGCTCGCTTTGAAGCACAAAACAGCACCTGCCCACAGAAGACCCATCCCCCTCTACATGAGCAGCCCCTGTGCCTCTCTGCCGACAGCGTGAAGAGGACACTTGCTGCTATCAACACCCGTAAGGCAACAGGTCCAGACAACATCCCAGGTCGTGCGCTGAAGGACTGGGGGGGGGAGCTTAAGGATGTCTTCACAGACATCTTTAACACTTCCCTGAAGCAAGCCATCGTCCCATCATGTTTCAAAGCTGCCACCATCATACCTGTGCCAAGAAAACTGCTCCATCCTGCTTCAATGACTACCGCCCTGTGGCACTGACACCCATCATCATGAAGTGCTTTGAGCGGCTTGTCATGTCACATATCAAAGCCATTCTCCCCCCCACCCTGGACCCCTTCCAGTTTGCATACCGAGCCAAGCGGTCTACAGAGGATGCAATCTGCTCTGCCCTCCACCCAGCCCTCACCCACCTGGAAAAAAGAGACTCATATGTGAGATTGCTGTTTTATAGACTTCAGTTCTGCATTCAACACCATAATACCACAACAACTCATCTGCAAACTCGACAAACTGGGACTCAGTACCTACCTCTGCAACTGGCTACTGGATTTCCTCTGTCAGAGGCCCCAAGTAAATGCGTGTTGGCAACAATACCTCAAGCAGCATCACACTGAGCACAGGGGGCCCCAAGGCTGCGTGCTCAGTCCGCTGCTCTTCACCCTGCTGACGATGACTGCACTGCAACCTACAGCAACAATCACATAGTGAAATTTGCTGGACGACACAACTCTGGTGGGTCTCATCACCAAGGGCTTACGAGACTCAATACAGGTTGGAGGTCGACCATCTGACCACGTGGTGCAGGGACAACAACCTCCTGCTGAACGCCAGCAAGACCAAAGAGATTGTTGTTGACTTCGGAGAGGTCACACCCAACACCTGCCACTGACCATCGACGGTGCTGTGGTGGAGAGAGCGAAAGCAGCACCAAATTCCTGGGGGTGCACATCAGTGAAGACCTCTCCTGGACCACCAACACTGCATCACTGGCTAAGAGAGCTCAGCGCCGCCTGTACTTCCCGCGGAAACTCAGGCGCAGCAAGTGCTCCACCAGCCATCATGACCACATTCTACCGAGGCACCATTGAGAGCATCCTCTCCAGCTGTATCGCTGTGTGGGGCGGAAGCTGCACTGAATACAACAGGAAAGCCCTGCAGCATAGTGAACACAGCTGGAAGGATCATTGGTGCTTCACTCCCCTCCCCTGAAGGACATTTACACCACCCACCTCACCCAAGCAAGGCGACCAAAATTGTGAGTGATGCAAGTCACCCCGGCTCACAATCTGTTTGATCTACTGCCCTCTGGGAAGAGGTACAGAAGCCTGCGCCCCGCACTACCAGACTCACCAATAGCTTCATACACCAAGCTGTAAGGATGCTGAACTCTCTCCCTCCTCTCTCCCCCTCCACCCTCAGCTACATAACATCCTGGACATTGGACCCACAATGGCCGCCTGCACTACTCCACTTGCACACTTGTACACTTTACAACTTGTTGTTGTTGTCCTGAAAAACACAACACTTCTGCTGCTCTTACATAACTTGCACCACTATGCCACTTTCTTTATTACTCAGGTCAAACAGAACTACCCAAGCCTCTTATTGGCCTGACTTTGCACTAGTTTTTTATTGACTGTCTATGCACAATTTCAACAAAATTTTGCTGCTCTTATTTTTTCATTATTATATGTGCCCTCTTACTTACTTATTTACTTACTTTTTTGTTTACTTGAATGTTATGTTTGTCTGTGGACTTAAATTGGTAAAATATGTCTTGTCTTCACCGTGGGATAGTGAGAAACGTAATTTCGATCTCTTTGTATGTCTGGAACATGTGAAGAAATTGACAATAAAGCTGACTTTGACTTTGACTTTGACTTTGACTGCATATGACCTAAAGGCGGCTTCACCACATTTAGTTCTAGTAGTTGGTGGAACCAGGAGTAGTCTCTGTTGCGACCTGAGTGACCTAGGGGGTGTGTAGTGGTGGAGTAGGTCTTTTAGATAAATGGGGCCGCTGCCATTCAGAGTTTTAAAAACAAGTAGCAGAGTTTTAAAATCGATTCTGTGTCTCACAGGGAGCCAGTGTAAGCGTTTGAGTAGCGGTGTGATGTGATCTGTTCTTTTGGCTCTCATCAGAATCCTTGCTGCTGCGTTCTGGATTAATTGGAGTTGTTTGATTTTTTTCTTGGGAAGGCCTTTGAAGAGACTGTTACAGTAGTCCAGTCTGCTCGATATAAAGGCGTGAATAAGTTTCTCAAGATCTGTTTGGGTCATTAGGTCCCTAAGCTTGGATATGTTTTTTAAGTGGTAAAAGGCTGATTTAGTAACTGTTTTAATGTGACTGCTGAAAGAGAGGTCGCTGTTGATTTGGACACCTAGGTTTTTTACCGTTGTTTTAATTTCGAAACCTTTGGTGTTGAGAAATGAGGAGATGCTATGCCTAGTATCACTTCAGTTGCTCAAGAAGGCAATCACTTCAGTTGCTCAAGAAGAATGGGCATCTCTTAATCTGAGAAAATACACTACAACAACTATCACAAAATAATGCAAGCTGCTAAAGGGGGCAATGGACAGTATTAAGAACTAAGGGCTGTATTTTGCACCCTGGCGCATAGCGTAAAACTCGTTTTCCACCCGGCGCAAAGTATTATTTATTTTACACGTTTATTTTTCAAACAATGCGCCCAGGGGTGTGGCAATTAAGAACTTAGGGAGTGGCTTAGCGCTATTCTGCCCTACAAAGCCAAAAGGCAGTAAATGTGAGTGTCAAAGAAAAATTACTTTAAAGTTGTTTGATTTGTCTACACAAATGTATTATAGGTAGAGCAATGGAAATCTGGTGACTTGTTCCCCTGATGAAGAAATGTGTGTATATAAAAAAAAATCTTGTGCTCAAAGTTGACCTTTGACCCTTATTTGTCAGATACTGTACTCTGCCTTTGTATTATGTATTAAAAAATAAGGAGTCGTGCAAAGGCAAAAGGCAGTAACTGACATATAATCAATATTTGCTAACCACCATATAGATCATTAAAGGGACACCAGGCAAGCTTGATGCTTTTTCTCTACGAAACTCCCCCTCGCTCGGTCTGAAGCTCTTTTCCTTTTTTTTTTTGCATCTTCCGTCAAGGGTTTTTCGCTGCTTCTTCACTGGCTCTGCCATTATACAGACGTTTGCAACAATCGCTAGAGTTTCGTTAGCCTGCCTCTGTGCTGTATGCAGGATGTAAACTGATCCTGCTTTGGTCGGCGGATAGGATACACCAAACTTGCAAGTGGGATATTCTTCCTACAGGCAGTAGGGGCGGGCGAGAGAGTCTTCATTCGCCCTGTAATTAGTCATTTAACCATATACCAACTTACAAAGTTGATTAATTAACACGAAAACGTTGCCTGGTGTCCCTTTAACTGAACACCTTCATTAAAGTCTAAATCATGGCATTTGTTTTAGATGACACACAATTACTTAGACATATAGTTGTTGCTATCCAGTGCTGGGAGTGCATTCAGTTGGACTCAACCCAGACTAAAGTACTTCAATTTTGTGTGCAGCAAAACCAACAGGGTGACTGCAGATATATGACACAAGAGTATACACAGTATGAATAAATACAACTATCTCTGATAATTAAAAACAATAATTTATTTGAAAGAGAATGCAAAGATAGCAAATTAATGGATGGTTTAAAATTCATTTATGGAGATAAAAACAAGCGACCCATTCTTTAAATTGAGGTTTCTAATGACGGTGGGCATAACATAAGCAATGTAATTTCCATTGTTTTGGATGCAATAAACTTGATTTGAATTATGCTGTCACTCCTCCACAAGACATGAGAGCCAAAAAACCCTTCTTTTGGGGGGCATAAGAGGACAATGTTTTTCACAATGTCCTCTTTCTTCGTCTCCTCAATGCCCCAGTTACTGCCTTTTGCCTTTGCACGACTCCTTATTTTTAGTACATAATACAAAGGCAGAGTACAGTATCTGACAAATAAGGGTTAAAGGTCAACTTTAAGCACAAGATTTTTTATATACACACATTTCTTCATCAGGGCAACAAGTCACCAGATTTTCATTGCTCTACCTATAATACATTTGTGTAGACAAAACAAAAAACTTTGAAGTAATTTTTCTCAGTTTGACTCTCTGGTCAGTTACTGCCTTTTGCCTTTGTAGGGCAGTATGGTTTTGGGAGTTACTGTGAACACAACCCTCTATTTTTTGAAAAAACAGTCACTTTGAGTATAGATATTTATCCACATGATAAAGGAAGTCTTTAATATCCCAAAAATGACAATAACTAATTTTTGACCAAAAATGCAGTTACTGCCTTTTGCCTTTGTAGGGCAGTATTGTACACCTGGTCGGAAGTCTATGGCGAGTTGTTGATATGTTATTTTAAGAGCGCATTGTCAACAGTCATATTGGCGGGTACACCATCTTTCCTTCATCCATGAACGCACACCAGCGCACTTCCATGCAAAACATTACAAATTGCATGATTACAATGGGAAACATAATTAGAAATATAACCGCAAGCGGTGATTAACGGGGTCCGAGCAAAATGAACATGAGGTAGCATAGCTTTTTAGTTTACATATGCTTTGATTGTTTGGGCCCAATTGTTCAAAAGAAACGTGATCGGATTTCGGTTATCGGATTTCAGTTACGGATTTTCGCCATCGGATTGGATCAAATCTTAAAAATGGGTTGTTCAAAGGGAAACAAGGATCCTGAAATTGGATTAGATCACATAATCTATTCTTGGTTTTGATCTGGATAAAACCTTCACTTTGTGTTGTTCAAAACTTTTGATTTGGATTGGAATAAATTTGATCCATAAAATTAGGATTACCCTGTGCTGTAACGTTATAGTGTGCTAACCTCTACAACCTAACAGTATTCTAACAGTACTCTATTCTAGTGTGCTAATCTCCACAACCCAATAGTATTCTAACAATACCCTATTCTAGTGTGCTAACCTCCACAACCCAACAGTATTCTAACAGTAGTATTCTAGTGCACTAATCTCCACAACCCAATAGTATTCTAACAATACTCTATTCTAGTATGCTAACCTCCACAACCCAACTGAAGGAACTGTAGGGGGCGATGTGGGTCGAGGTAGAGTGAGTGTGTGGCGAGCAAGCAGAGCCTCGGTCAGAAGGCTCAATGGTATGGAGTGATGACACGGAGATGGCAGGTTTCGGTGCAACACAAGTGAACTTTATTTGAGTTTCAATTCATCTGTTCTTTTGTTCTGTACTTGTATGTGTAGTGCATCAAAGAGGAAACAAACAGAAAATGGAGTAATCAGTGAAATGGGGTAAATCAGTACAGATCCCAACTCACAAACAAACTAATTGACATTTGAACAATAAACTGAAATCATATGGCTATATAAGGTACAACTAAACAATACTTGACATCCCAAGTCAACCAACATCACCTAATCATCTCTCACATGGGACTCCAACACACCAAACCAACAAACAAGACCTTAACTTTACACATGATGGCAGAGCTACTCTACAAACTCATAAACATCACAAAAATCATTGTGAGGGTCATTAAAGTGATGACTTACGTTAACTCAAAGATGCACACAGAGCAGGACACACTGGAGTGCTGGGTTGAGATGAACAAAAGAGTGAACTGAGGGCGAGCAAACAATTTATCCTGGTCTGAGCCCCTGCTCCGGAGCTACAGGGTTTCACAGCAGGTAAACTGGGCGTGGTTAGGTGGCAGAGCCAAACAATCCTGCAATTTCTCCACAGCACTTTCACCTCAAGCCCTCCTTACACTGACAGACTTTGGAAAAATTTGCAAAGATTTGGAAAAGATTTTTGAAAGACTAGTCTCAGACCTTCTCACATCTAAAGACAAGTAGTAGAGTTTTAAGTCACAGACTATGATTTTGCAATGACTAGGGATCTTGCAGGGTCACTATTTACAAGACTGCAACACGATTCCTTTAAATTATTACCCATCGTGCAATAGATAAACAGGAACTGAAAATTATAGCCTACTAAACTCAAAGTCGTATTTTCGTGTTTCTGCAGCATTGTTTCATGCGTGACATCCTTAACCGATATAGAGTTGTTCTGTCAAGTGGAAGAGCTGACTAAATATGTATAAGAAATGACAAATAATTATAGGCTACAGCTGTGTCGGAGTCAATAAGATAAACAGCCTATAATTATACAGTTATACTTGCCTTGCACTACAAGTCCATATTGACAAGTAGCTGTAATGTTATAGTGTGCTACTCTCCACAACCCAACAGCATTCTACTGTAGTATGCTAACATCCACAACCCAACAGTATTTTAACACTAATGCTTCAAGTGGGATTTGAACTCTCCCCACTGAGCCACTGTCAATCCTACATGTTGGTCAGTCACATTCACATGGTGAAAATGTGTATTGGTAAACACACAACAAGAAAAACTCCAAGCATACATTTGACAATAAAATGAAGGGCTTTCCTAAAAGAGTACACCTGAAAACATTTTGAAATTCTGGGGCAATTAGACATGTGTAGAGATTAACACTAATGGATGAAATATAAATATGTTAGACTTAATGATGAAGGAAAAGTAGTAAACAAAGAAGTTCCCCTAAATGTCATAGAGTGTCTCGGCATTCTGATTCTTGGCAACTGATGAGTGTGAATGTTGATTGGCTGATGTCATTCAGGTGCTGTTCAATGGTGTGAATCTTAAATGACCAATAGCATGTGCAGGTTGATCCTAAAGTTCTAACAGGGATTTGAACTCTCCACCTAAGAAACACTAGTACAAGGCATTATCCCACTGAGCCACTGACAATCATACACCTTGGGCAGTCACATTCACATGGTGAAAATGTGTGTTGGTAAACACACAAGAAAAACTCCAAGCATGCATTTGACAATAAAATGAAGGGCTTTCCTGAAAGAGTACACCTGAAAACTTTTTGAAATTCTGGGGAAATTAGACATTTGTAGAGAAGACTACAACACTAATGGATGAAATATAAATATGATAGACTTAATGATGAAGGAAAAATAGTAAACAAAGAAGTTCCCCTAAATGTCAGAGTGTCTCGGCAACTAATGACTGTGTATGTTGATTGCCTGATGTCATTCAGGTGCTGTTCAATGGTGTGAATCTTCAATAACCAAGAGCCTAAAGCTCTAGCGGGGATTCAAACTCTCAACCTAACAAACACCAGTACTTGGCATTATCCCACTGAGCCACTGACAATCCTACATATTAGGCAGTCACATTCACATGGTGAAAATGTGTGTTGGCAAACACACAACATCAAGAAAATTCCTAGCATACATTTGACAATAGAATTAAGGGCTTTATAAAAAAAGAGTACAGATCTGAAAATGTGCACTGTTAATGGTATCCACCTAATGATGGTTGTATGGTTGTTATCCAAGAAAAAAAAATACTCATATAGGAATATAGGTGATATAGGAGAAATGGGCTGAGTGGTCGAACTTTATTGGCCTATATCTCTGAAATGGAAACATATCCAAATTCTTTTGATGACTTTTGTGAGGCTTTGTCTAAACATTGTCTATGAGAATTTTTGGTGAAGATTTGATCATTTTTGAAGCCTGTGAAACGTTTATGATGTTTGGCTTTTCTCTGAAATTGTGTAAAAGTAAACATTTTTAGAGCATAAGACCAGGGTGAAAAAGATGCATCTGAATGTAAGAGATTAATATGATGAACTAATTTTGAGTCTAGGTCAATCTGGTAAGGAGAAATGGCCCGTTTTTGGACAAAGAGTGCCAGATTTGCAGCAGTACCCCAAATTTTGGGTTATGGGTAGTGGGTGGTACTGGTAGCAATGCTTGAAATGTCAAGTTTCTAGGACTTACGGTTTATAGGAATATAGGTGATTTAGGAAAAAAGGCCACAAGTGAAACATTGTCTATGAGAATTTTGGTGAAGATTTGATCATTTTTTGAAGCCTGTGAAACGTTTTATGATGTTTGGCTTTTCTCTGAAATTGTGGCAAAAGTAAACATTTTTTAGAGCATAAGACCAGGGAAAAAAAAAAGATGCATCTGAATGTAGAGATTAATATGATGAACTAATTTTGAGTCTAGGTCAATCTGGTAGGAGAAATAAGCGTTTTGACAAGAGTGCCACCTTTGGGTGCAGTACACAAAATTTTGGAGTTATGGGTAGAGGGTGTACTGGTAACCATACCTAAGAAAATGTCAAAGAGTTTTGGAGTTCACGGTTTAGAATATAGGTGATATAGGAGAAATGGGCTGAGTGGTCGAACTTTATTGGCCTATATCTCTGAAATGGAAACATATCCAAATTCTTTTGATGACTTTTGTGAGGCTTTGTCTAAACATTGTCTATGAGAATTTTGGTGAAGATTTGATCATTTTTGAAGCCTGTGAAACGTTTTATGATGTTTGGCTTTTCTCTGAAATTGTGGCAAAAGTAAACATTTTTAGAGCATAAGACCAGGGTGAAAAAGATGCATCTGAATGTAGAGATTAATATGATGAACTAATTTTGAGTCTAGGTCAATCTGGTAAGGAGAAATAAGCGTTTTTGACAAGAGTGCCACCTTTGGGTGCAGTACCCCAAATTTTGGGTTATGGGTAGTGGGTGGTACTGGTAACAATGCTTGAAAATGTCAAGTTTCTAGGACTTACGGTTTATAGGAATATAGGTGATTTAGGAAAAAAGGCCTAAGTGGTCTAAGTTTATTAGCCTATATCTCTGAAATGGAACAAAATATCAAAATTCTGAGTGATAACTTTTGTGAGGCTTGGTCTAAACATTGTCTGTGAGAATTTTGGTAAAGATTTGATTATTTTTAAAGAGTGTGAAACTTTTTATAATGTTTGGCTTTTCCATGAAATTGTGGCAAAAGTAAAATTTTTAGACCATAAGACCAGGGCCCAAAAGATGCATCTGAGTTTAGAGATTAATATTATGAAAGAATTTTGAGTCTAGGTCAATCTGGTAAGGAGAAATAAGCATAATTAACTTTTCCCCCCAATAGCGCCACCTTTGGGTGCAGTACACCAAATTTTGGGTTATGGGTAGAGGGGTGTACTGGTAACCATACCTGAAAATGTCAAGAGTTTTGGAGTTACGGTTTAGGCTGCAGTATGACTTTTACAGAATTTTGGAATGAACGGTACAGAAACAATAGGGGTCCTGCAGCTACGCTGCTCGGACCCCTAATAAAGATATTACGAAATACTGTGCATCTCATGATGAGTAGTTATTTCACTATCATTTGCAAATTGCTAATTACGGTTAAAAGTGATTAGGGGAGAGGCGAGAGACAGTATGGAGCACAGCGAAGACGCACTGTCACGAGATATAAGCAACTCCTCTGCAAGATAAATGTTTTTTTATTCAGTCATTTGAGCAATATTAGTGTAAGTGTTGCTTTTTCCAGCCTATGTTTTCGATGGTAACCCATTGTCAGTCAACAGTGAAAGTAACTTACTGCATATAACTGTCTTGTCGTTGACTGACACACCATGGTGAAGTTAGTTTCACTTTGCCAATGAGTTCAAATAATAGACGAGTGCAAATGCGTGAAGGCTATGCTAGGTTTTAGTAAAGCATGATTTAGTGGAATGACTATTCCATATGGTCTTGCCATAGACTGTATATATAGAACAGGGTTCAAAAGTAGCTCACAACTCACCAGCCAATCAAAAAATAAACAGTCACCCAACATCCAATCAAAAGATGGCATTCGTTGTATCCGGGTAAAATTCCCAAATAGATGAAAGTTGCTCCCTGCAACCACGTTATTGATCAAGTGGCAGTGACTACAGGAGGTTACGACTTGCGTTTTTAAACTCAACCATTTTTAAACTCAGATTGGTGAGAGGGCTCTTTAACATAGGCTGCAATCAATGTGATTTTGAAAATGACAAGAATATGAACTAGTCTACTACTTTGCCTTTGTAAAATAGAATTGGTCTTCAGTCATTCGTTTTCCAAGTATTTGCATGAAGCACATGATATGCCGAGCCAACTGAAACACATTCCATTCAAATAGCTAGGTGGCTACCAGACACATGATTCTTGAGATTAGGGACATAACAGGTTTAAGTGAATTTCCCCTCGGGGATCAATAAAGTATCTATCTATCTATCTATCTATCTATCAAAAAAATATTTTGAAGAAAAAAAAAGATTTTCAAAAACTATTAAAACATTTTTGTTAAATGTAGTTTTGGATATCTAACCATGTTTTGGTACAACTTCCCAGTTGTACATTTTTACAAATTTAATGACATGTTTGCTGGACCCGCACTTTTTTGTCAACAGAAATATGTGTAAAATTATTTTTTGAATAACTTACCGCAAACACAATAACAAATCAGTCTCTTGGTTCCTTTAGTAATGCACACAGGTTTTGAAATTAATTTTGTCACATTTACAGACAAGTCAGTGTTTAATGCATACAGTTTTGGTTGTAGAGGTTTTAAAGTTTTGTTTATAACCCACAATTGCCCACAATTATTTTTTTCATTATAAAAAAAAAGTCCGATGGTGTTGACCAAAACTCCGGACACAAGTTCAATTGACACAAAAGTACATTTAAAACATATACAATTTTTTAACTTTTAACACTGATGAAATTATTTACTTAACTATATACATTATAATTATTATGATACATTTTACTAGCCTAGAAATCTAGACACATCCTAGCGGCAGCAAATGTAATTTGCAGCCGGGGTCGTAGCAATTCTCTGTTGGCTTGCAAGCTGGAAAAACCATGGAGGTATTATATATAACTGGAGAGAGTGCCGCCCCCATTCATTTCAATGGCCAATGCTAGGCTAGCCACTTCAGCCAAAAAAAGTTTGAAATTGACCGGCCGCAGCCATCTTTACGAAAATGGCGTTTCATGGGTGTTCGTTTCCGGCACCAGCTAGAATTAGCCTATTAGATTCCACGTTACAGACGGAGACAACGTAAGGTACAACGGTATGTCGTTGATGAAGATTGGACATTCCCTCAGAGGAAAAGAAGTTGTTCGGGAACGCGCTTCACCTCGTTATAAGCGCAAATTTATTTCATTGGTTGGGATAACATTTTAGGAATGGTGGTAAAGTTGACCTTGTCTCTGAAGTCCTAGGTTATTTAATGTGATGTTCATATGTGATAATAAACGATGCAAATCAATATTGAGTTACTTTAGGCTTCACAAATAATGATCCCTAAATGCTATATTTAGACAGGTTGTATTACTTAATAGCCTATCCAACGAAAATGACTATTAATTAAGTAGACATGGTATGTAAGAAACGTGTGGATAGCTGGGATTTCTGCTGCACCCAGTGTGAATTTGCAGCTTGTTAAACCTAGGCTACATTTGCAGTCAGACGAAATGAAGCCAACGCAAGTTAAACTTACCGATAGAAGCGTACATCCGGGGATTGTGGTTCGAGCAGGCATATAGTCTGCAACTGTTGTTGGATATTTGGCTTTTGCCTCGACTGGCAGCCTGAACATTTAAATCAAATGCATAGCCTAATCATGTCAATGTTGCAAGAAAGCAAACTAAATAAGTAATTGACATTTGTTTCGTTTTAAATCACTTGGGGAGACATAGTACATGATCCAGACGTTGCGTTGTCATGTACTACAGAACTACAGCCTGTGCGTTGTAAAATGGTTTTCATACACAACGCAACGGGTAAAGTTGCAATCATGTAACGTCATGTTTTCAAAAATGTCCGCGGCCAAATGCCATGCTAAGTGGCTGAAGCTAACCCTTCAAATCCTGACCCCCTGGGAAAAACCAGACCAAAACTTCGGTCAGGCCAATCAAATCGTGTAAAGAGTCGGTGGGCGGGCTTAACCGACTCTATACTTTCGCGCTTTGGCCGCGATTCTTAAAGACTTTCCTAAAAATATAGGGTAACACTTTACTTGACAGTATCGACATAAGAGTGACATGACACTGTCATGACACATGAACCCTAACCCTAATCCTAACAAAAACCGAATGTCACTTAATAAAAGAAGCGTTATGTCATAAACGTTTATGACTTGTTTATGACACATTCATGACAGTGTCATGTCACTCTTATGTCAATACTGTCAAGTAGAGTGTAACCAAATAAAGATGTATTCAGAGTTTTGCCGACCGGATATGACAAAAGTTTACTAGCTCCGCTGGTGGGAAAACGCATGGGACTCATGGGTTGTAGCACTATCCTATTGCGTGCAGAGGGAATTTGAAAGACAACCGTTTATCCCGCCCCTCAGATGAAGCCCTGCCAATGGTATGTTCTCTCATCTTGAAAAACTAACCCTACCCTAATTGTAGTTTTGAGCAACTTTTAGGGAACCTTTAGGGAACGTAGTTGCAAAAAAACAACTGTAAGGGGACTTTCTGGGAACGTTCTCTGAAGGTTACACAAAACAATACCTTCATTTAAAGGTTTATTTTTTGTGACCTTCAGGGAACATTCTCGGAACGTTGCATGTTTGCTAGGATGCCTTTGATTTGAACTAACTTTTGTTGTTGCCTAATGCTAGCCTACCTTTTTTCCCTTTTTTTAGAAATCTAATTTTGGTCCTAACACTGATTTAAATAGAGGTATGGGCAATTTTGATGTTTCCATTTTGCATTTTGCAAGATAATGATGGTGAATATGGCTGATATTACGCTTATGCCATGTGTAAATTAAATACCTTTCTGAAACGGATAGTTCCGGTCCTTGATTATGATCACGTTCTATATTACTGTGCCACCACAAATTGATACAAAAGTTAGAGTTGCTGCATCTCGACGTCGCTTATCAACCATTCTGGTAGAGGAAATATATTTTTTGGCAGAAGAATGGTTATCTATGAATAAAATCGTTACATTTCTCATTGCTGTGCCTTTATTTTATGATATCTTGTCAGATATATAGTAACTGTTTTACAAAAGCAATAAGCCACTCGAGTCCATATGTTACACTGACAACAGCTAGGGGGGGGTCATTTGGATGCCATTTGTATAATTTCAGTTATCATTATTACTTAAAACAATTATGCGGTGATAAATGGCTTCATCTCACTATCCCTACATAAAAGAAAGGGTTTCTGCATGATCAGTCATATTTTCCAAAAACTGTGAAACTGTTGTTTTGAAAGGCATCAAAAATATTTTGATGGTTATTGGGCATTTGAAAAACTAGACAGAAATATTAGGCTTTGCACTAGACAGAAATATTAATAAATAAATATGAAAAACATATCAAACTAGAAAAATGAACATGCATGATTATTGAAGAGTAACCAGACTGAGACCATTGTTATTTTTTGTCAGATGTAAAGGAAGATGTATAAATGCCAGACAGGATGGCACACTTTATTATATAAATGTTCAAAATGGGTTTAATCAGCATTGTCAAAGGTTTCTCAAACACCACAGATTACAATAAAAATGAAAATGCTGGTGTAGCTTTTTCAACTTCCAGAAGAAAACTTACAGTTACTACACCACACACGCAAACAATCAGACAAACCACTCCTTCTGGATTGAATAAAGACTATAAGAACTTCCATTCATGTGATCCATCATTTCTTTACATTTTTGGGCTGACTTTTTTTCTTGGTGGTGCCTTGTTTTTTCCCTTGAGGCTTGGCAGATGGTAACTTGGAAATCTGTGGCTGTGCTTGACTAGGTGATGTTTCCTCTGCCATGACTGCCCCCTCTACAACAGGCTTTTCTTTGGGAATTTTGGATTTTTTACGCTCTTGTTTTCCAGCCTGTAAGTTAACAGTGCCTACTGTTGCCTCTGGCATTTTAGCTATCGCTGGCTTTGTTGGTACAGGTATTGGGTTTTCCTGCACTGACTGTGGGCTTTTTAATTCCTGTTGGTTTGCGTCCACCTTTAACACACTTGGTAAAACTGCATTTGGCATAGCTGCCTTCGACAAACCCTCCTCTGGTCTAGCATGATGCTCACAGGCTTTCTCTGTGTCTGTATACTTTTGCTTGACCTGTTCTGAGGCTTGTTCCTCTGTTTTGGCTTCCAATGGGTTTGCAGATGGAGCCAGCGGTTTAATTGGCTCTGTTTTAACCTCTGGAACCGCTGGAATAATCTTGTGTTCTGTAGAGTACACAATCTCTGTTTCAACACTATCTGGTTTAATTGTGTCTTCCTTCAACTCTTCGTGGCAGGGACCTGATTCAGATACATTTTTCACTGGAGAAGCTCCTAATGGCTCCACTGGCACAGAAGGCATCTTAATAGAACATTCTTTGTACTCTTCCTCATCATCTGAGTCCTCTAGTTCATTTAGGTTTGAGGTAGCAAGAGAGGCAGCAAATTCATGCAATCGGGCCTGCTCGGCATTTAACCTATCCAACTCGGCAGTGAGACCGAAACCCTTGCTTTGTAGGCTTTCTTCTGAGGTTTTGACAGTAGGTTCCTCTGGCACGGCCGGTTGAGACATGTCAAAACGAAGGCCTCTGATCTTGTCATACAGGCCCTTCCTCTCCTCCTGCAGAGCCCTGCACAAAGTCTCAAGTTTGTCCACCTTGATGGTAAAAAGCTCAAATTCCTTTGCTTTCTCAGATCTCTGTGTTGAAGAGAAAGGTAAAATATTGCTATCACCAAAACAATCTTACATTGTCATGATGTGATAATGTCATAATTATTATGTTAACTACCTGCTCAATCATCTCCATGAGGGCCTTGTTGCAGCTTTCAAAACGTGTTTTCCAGAAGCCTGATTCTTTTTCCAGCTTTTTCATCTTCTTTGTCATCTACAAATTGTATATTTTAGTCAACAGCAATATGTAAACAAGATGCATCATCACCCCAAATTATGTTACAATTTGGTAATGACAGGAAGATCTAATAAACATACTAATATTACCGGCAATAGGATGAATCACAAACCTTGTCCATTTCTTGTTTGAAAGAGACGTAGACATCGTTACTTTTCCCTAGTGTGGCCTGGAATTCATCAAACTTCTGGGAGTACAAAACTAGCTACAAAATACAAAAGAAAAGATGGTCAGAGGAAACGGAAAAAAATACTCTTAGTTCCTCCAGCTGTAATTCATTTCAAATTTCTCTTCTGGTAATGGTGGGAGAATTTTCTGTATTCAAACATCACACTCAATTTGATCTCACCCAAGGGAAAACTTTTTGTCTCAAATAGACTTGGGCTGAGACGAGAGGAGGGTTGTTTCTCACAATAGACCTTATCTTGTCTCAGCCTAAGTCCAATTTAAGTTCAACTTGGTGTAACCCACAGCCCACAGGGAAAACTAGATGTACCACAAAGCGGTACAAAATATGACTGCTGCTCAGTCCTGCCAATTCTCTCCGCATAAATTAAATCATGCATGTCAATTTGTCTCCATGTCCTACTCCAGCCCCTACTCTTGAAATTTTTGTGTATGTAAATGAGTGTGTGTGTTTGTCTTTGAGTACTGTTACTGTGTCAATAGTCCCTTTAGGACCAAGTAGGAACTAAGTTATAGGAACAGTCCACTTCTAAATCAGTTCTACTAACTACTCTCCCCCAAAACCCATTTTTCATTTGCTGGCCAAGCCATAGGAACTGGTAGGAGGGCGTAAGGAGTGACATAAGCACGGCGACCGTGTTTATAGCATCGACACTTACAGGGTTTAAAATAGGCACCCAGTCAACTCGCCAAATGCAAGTAAATTAGCCTACATTTTTTAATTATTTGAATGACCTTCACTGTCTACTGTCACTTCAAGCAAGTCCTGATGCTGCACACATTTTGCTTTTTTTTCTGTGTAGAACAGATGTGATGGAGCAAGCAAACATGCTGGTTAACAGTTGCCTATCTTTAGTCATCAGATCTGTTTGGAAAATGGATTTATTCCGGAGAGCTCATCAATGTTTGATTTTATTATCACCGAAGCAATAAATAACATCAGGTATTTTAGTGGAATTGTTGTGTAGAATAGGGCAGGAAAAATTAAAACGTGGAAAAGTCTTACAGTTTGCAAAATAAAAGATCTGCTCATTATATAACTGCATAAATCCAGCTGGCTCCAAAACAGATAAAAATGTGCAAATGCTGCAATAGATAACATGTGTGGAACAAATTACACTTAAAGTATTTTGCTTGAAATGTGAAATGTGTTTTGAACAAATGTAAGAAAAAGACATAGGCCTACTAATAGCACCAAACTGTAGGCCTATGTAGGTGAGAGGTCAGTGAGATGAGCAAAGACATAGTAAAAAAACTGTATGCAAGTGAGGGGTCAACAAGAAGTCAACGGACAGAAGGAACACGAAATAGAGAACCATTAGCTCATGGCAGGACGTGATAAGATCAAGCCAGGTCGTACAGCCCACTCGAAAATAATCCTCTCTTTATTTTGGACATCGGACTTCGCAGATCGAGAAGCAGAGCCGATTTTTATTTTTATTCCAAAGCAGACAAAACACGCAACCAGACTCTGTTGCAGATGTATTGTCTGTGAAACAAAGTTTTAGGGTCCAACATCTTTATTAAACTCCTTTTCCATGTCCCAGCTCCTTAAATGATAAAGATTAATTAACAGAGATCAAGGACAGGGCAAATGAAACTGAAACGATAGTAGTTTAACTAGGAGGAGAAGTTCAACTAGCTCTAACATTAGCGAGTTGTATTCGTGTGTAGTATAGGCTTGCATTCAGGTGAATTGCAACAGAAAGTGATGTATTGTTTGCGTAGCTGTTCCCCATCCTTTTGGGTCCGGACTGAAGCAGAGTGCATTCTGCATGCCACCCATTCTCGTTATAAAGTCTCTGAGAGTAGTATATTTTGCTTACACAGGCAGCATGGATTAATATAATATATAAAATATAATATATAAAAAATGCTTCTGATCAAGGGCATCACCAAGAGTTCAGATCATTCGGGGCTTTGCCTAAAACTCATCGGGCGCTCGGGGGTGTCACCCTCAAATTTCGTAAAATATTGTTAAATAAATGCACAATTTCTATACACTTTCCGTCAGAGAATACTGCATAGTTAACTATACCATACAATACCACTAGCAGAGCTAGTGAGTGGAGCGGATGGAATTTTGTTGGAGCGCGGAGCGATTTTTAATTTAGAGGCCGGAGCGGCCGCTCTGTTCCTCTCCAATTTCGCTCCGATACCGCTCACACCATGAGTCTGAGGCATGCCCAAATCCACCCAGAATTCATGTCTTCGTAATAAAACCAAGACCGTTAAATTTCAAAGATATTGGCCATAGTAAGTTCGTTGGGAATGGAGTCGCTAAATATTTTAGAAAGAAAACTGAAAGTCACTATTCCTACACATCAACTAGATACTAACAAAGTAGAGCAAGAACAACCATGTCTTGACCATGTTCCAGTGAGTAAAGATTAATTTTGGAATGTAAGACACATTTCACGGAAACATGAGTGTGCTACGGAGAGCAAAGAAAACAAGCAATTTGTTAATGCTTCATATCAAGTAAGGCTGAAGTAAATCTTGGATGCTAAACCTGTATTATTAACCCTTTAATGCACGCATTATGAAAAAAAATCTCTAGATTTTTTTAATATTGATTTTATTACTCTATATGAGCCTAAAACTGAAAAGCATTTAGAATTTTTAAAAAATATGATTTTATATAGAAGTTATTTTACTGTCCACATATGTGGACAGTGCGCAACAATGGGGTAAAAAATAGAAAGGTAATAAGGTAAAAAGAGTAATGACAGAAAATATGGACCATTATGTGACTTTAATGCAAAAAACCGTTGCAAACAGTTTTTTCAAGTACATCATGACAGTAATGATTTTAATGGCACAGAAGGATATTCTGAAGGTGTTTTGCAACATTACAAAGAGTTACATTTTAAAAAAAGAGTTATTTATAACATAATTTGATCATTTTTTTAACATATTTTGTAAAATAGAAAAAAATAGAAATCAGAGTTAAAGTTACTGTCCACAGATGTGGACATTGCGCATGAAAGGGTTAAAAATCCTCCCACTCCAGTGAAATCGCTCCATGCTCGCTCCAATTTAAAAGAAGGAGAAATAATCTACAAACCGAATTGTCACCTTAGAAAACTTAAATCCCAAAGAACTAAGAGCAACGGCAATGTCACTCATTGAACATTTATTGTAAAAGATAATGACACCGATAGTGCACACATAAGCCTAAAACTAAAGGGATCAGTGGGATTAATTGCCTTAAGTGGAGCGGGGAGCGAAATTGAGTGGAGCGGCCTGATTCAGTTGATTGGACATGGACATTGGAAAGGCACACACCTGTCTATATAAGGTCCCACAGTTAACAGTGCATGTCAGACCACAAAACAAGCATGAAGTCGAAGGAATTGTCTGTAGACCTACGATTGTCTCGAGGCACAGATCTGGGGAAGGGTACAGAAAAATGTCTGCTGCTTTAAAGGTCCCAATGAGCACAGTGGCCCCCATCATCCGTAAATGGAAGAAGTTTGGAATCACCAGGGGCCTCATTTATAAAGGGTGCCACAAAAAACTTTCGTTAACGGGGCTGAAATGTGTGTATGCATCTTTCCCTGGGGATCGGGATCGGGATTTCTAAAGATAAAAGATGCACATTTCTACGCATCCTTTCGACCGTCCGCAAAGTTTACGTAAAGTTTTTCAGGCATGTAAATCAGTGCCATCTAATGGGGAAATCACAACATAAAGCTCAGAGGGCAAAAAAAATATCTCAACACTTCTCAACACCTTCGTGATCACTATCATTCATTCATATTGCAGGCTATGAGGTTTGTAGCCAAGGCTGCAGCCAAATAGGTCTACACTAAACTGCAAATATTTTCAGTAAATCACGTTTAGTAAGATATTGATATTGATGTTCGTTAATAATATTAATATAGCCTAAATCATGCCTCTCCCGACAGTGCGATCTACTAGGCTACCTGCGCTGACTACTAGCCTTAATAAAGTCATGTTCCTAGTGTAGCTTAATGCGTAATGCATTTGAATTAATGCAAATTATTTTATGTTGACCTATAATAAGAAGCCATAAAACCTTTTCCCTAAGCTTTCTAGAAGATGTATTCTATTAAAACGCACCTCACCTTAGGTCTTTTCTCTCATTTGCATGCGCGGATCTACGGGGTGGCAACTGCCACCCCTGGGACACAGTCTTGCCACCCCATTTATAAATCAGATAATATTTTTTTATTATATTTAGTATATTTTATGTTCATACATGTTGGACTGTGAGAAGGTGTGAAACCCGCACCAAACTCCTCTCAAACAGAAATCGCCGATTTAGAATCCCCCGTCCCCCCAGTGACCACCGCGAAATTTCACCATTGGCAGCAGATTGCACAGTGCATGCAACTATGTGTCAACTGTCTGTAGGCCTACAACGAAGTGGTAAGTTTGACCACCAAGTCGAAAAAGTCCATAATCAGACCCATACTCAGTCCATAAATCAGTTAACCCGGCAACAACCTCACTGTTAGTCTACGTCATTTACATCCGCAAGACTTTGTCTCATCAAATTTTTCCAAGATGATGGTCAGGTCAGATAATAAGGGCATGCTCATGCGTAGCTTAACGTTTAACGTTTAAAGTCTATTTGTGTGTGTCGCTAGTTTATAACCTTTGACTGTAAATACTGCTGTCAATGTCAACCCATTAATACACGTGATAATTCAACACGGGTTCTCAAAAAATTGTCATGCATCCACTTTCCCAGCATCTATGACTATCCAAATTTGGTCGACATGTCAAATCAAACTAGAATAGCCTATCTAACTTTAATACAGTATACATGTACTTCATTATTCACCACTTTGTGAGTGAGTGAGTAGCCTAAATTGTGAATGGCAAAACATAACATTTGGCACTAAAGATCAGGGACTGATGGGGACTGATTTCCATTTAGGTTCGTTCTGAGCAAAAACATTATTTGATATCATAATATTATAATACCTATATAATATTAGGTCTTAAAAATAATAGCCTAACTTAAAGGCACAGAAAATGTCCTTGCTTTAAGCCTTGCAATAGCCTAACCTATGTATGGTGCTACCAACTGCATGACAGGCCTACTGTATAAATATTTGCCTAGTGTCTCTGGTATCTTATTTCACAAATTGTTTCAGTAATTTAGACTACATACTTGGAAAAGGCAGTTAGATAGTGTTGGATATTAATATTCTTTTTTTATCAACTAGTAGTTCTAGCCAATTATGCAGGGGTTATACCGATTCATAACATCTGACTAAATTCATCTTATAAGGGGTCTGGGGAACACTGTGTGGGCAGGTGACTTTCCAAGCCTATGGAGTTTTGAATAATATTCAAACAAAGGTTAATCGGAATGATAAATACCGTTTTTAACCGGTTATCTAAAATTGAAAATGGCGTTTTCACTCCGGAACAATTGGTTTTGCTCCTGTTTTCAGTTACGTCCTTCCAAAAACTGTGTTTGTTTCCGGTTTTCATTTTCATTCTTTGAACCGTTTCTAATCCCTGCTAAAGATATTTGGACTTTAATTGTAGTGGGGGTTGAAGTAAAAACCTTCCAAAGAATTAAATAATTGAATTAGATACCCATACCCAGTACTTAGTTACTGTCCACCAGTGTGTTTGCATGTTTATTAGTGAGGTGGTAGATAATTACATTCTTGTTATGTACATTTTAAATTGTTGTATTATAATAAATCCAAAAAGAATGTTTTGACTAAGAAGGTACTTACTTGACTGAGTCTTTATTGAATCAGATGGAAATGTTTTGACAGTCACAGTCATGGTTATCATTGCAACAATCCTGCATTAGAATCTTATTTCAATTCAGATACCTAAATCTACCGCTTATTTTGTATGGCTAAATTTGTCCATATTCCCTCAAAACTCACTAAAAGACATCATTTGAGGGGTCATGTTTTAAAAATACCCCCAAATCATCAGAATCTTGTTTCAATCCATATAACCTAAATCTATTGATGGCTTATTGTATAAATGTATCCATATTCCGTCAAAACTAACTAGAAGAAATCATTTGAGGGGTCATTTTTTAAAAGAATTCTCTGGGGGAACATACCTCCAAACCCCCCTAGAATTGTTTTTTGACACTGTATAATTTAAGTACAGACTACACAGACTGTATAGTGATTACACATAGAAAGAAATTCACATATTAAGACCCACATCATCCAAAACGCCAGCTACATCTCCGATTTGCCTCCCACCCTGTGTAATGTAATGTAGACAAAACATATTCAATGAAATCCGTAGAATTTTAAAGGGACACCATGCAAGCTTGATGCTTTTTCTCTACAAAACTCCCCCTTGCTCGGTCTGAAGCTCTTTTCCTTTTCTTTGCGTCTTCCGTCAAGGGACGTTCATTCGCCCCGTAATGAGTCATTTAACCATATACCGACTTACGAAGATGATTAATTAACACGAAAACGTTGCCTGGTGTCCCTTTAAGTTTTGAATTAATGTCCATGCCCCCCCTCCTGGAACCTCATGCCACCCCTTCGCCACCCTAGGAAAAAATCTCTAGATCCGCCCCTGCTCATTTGGGCCACAGATTACTAGACTGCTAGGTATTCCGAGACAACCAGAAACCCAGCTGATATGGAATAATGCCCCACACATTATTAGCCACTTGATTATTTGTTTCAATACAAATATTAATACTTCGCACCGTATGGTGGTTGTATATGATGAGCCCAAAAACATGGCAAAACATAGGATACAGTTATTGAGTTATTTTAATACAGAACTATGTCAGTCGGTAGGCCTGCTTATTTCACATAGGTTCACTTGTCAAATGTCATATTTATATCGCTGTCTGACAATTTTGACTTCCTTCTTCAGATTGATGTGACATCTCTATCATTTCAACGCTATTCAATAAAATGATTGGTATAAATGTTAGAATATTCATGAATCGTTTTGCATTGACCTTTCATGGGATATTGTGGGATGACAATGGGAGGAGTATGGCGCTTGCGCACAATTCAACGCAGGTTGGTATTCATAAGCAGCCACCTGGGTAAAGTTGTGCAGAATAATAAATCAGAATAATTTTGTGCATACGTCTTGAATTTTACATCTTGAATTTCCCCTTGGGGATCAATAAAGTATCTATCTATCTATCTATCTACGTAGATTCTGAGGTTTGGGCGTACGCAATGTTTCAAGATGGAATCTACGCATAGTTGTATTAATGAGGCCCCAAGACTCTTCCTAGAACTGGCCGTCTCTCTAAACTGAGTGATCAGGGGAGAAGGGCTTTAGTTAGGGAGGTGACCAATAACCCGATGGTCACTTTGACAGAGCTCCAGGGTTCCTCTGTGGAGAGAGAAGCTTCCAGAAGGATGACCATCACTGCAGCACTCCACCAATCAGGCCTGTATGGTAGAGTAGCCAGACGGAATCCACTCCTTAGTAAAAGGCACATGGCAGCCCACCTGGAGTTTGCCAAACGGCATCTGAAAGACTCTCCAAGCATTATGTTTGGAGGACACCAGGCACCGCTCATCACCTATCATGCAGTAGGGATGTTTGTTAGCGGCAGGAACTGGGAGACTAGTCAGGGTTGAGGGAAAGATGAATGTAGCAATGTACAGAGACATCCTGAAAGAAAACCTGCTCCAGAGCGCTCTTGATGTCTGACTGGCGTGATGGCTCATCTTTCAACAGGACAGCGACCCTAAGCACACAGCTTCAGGACAACTCTGTGAATGTCTTATAGTGGCCCAGCCAGAGCCCAGACTTGAATCTCATTGAACATCTCTGGAGGGATCTGAAAATGGCTGTGCACCGACGCTCCCCATCCAACCTGATAATATTTTTTTTTAAATCCCAGGGCTCTTTAACTGGCATGGTATATTTGAGGAAATATTTCAGTGGCTGCATTTTGCCTACATGATATTTTGGCAGCCTTTGTGCAATGGTTACAGAGCCTAAATGTAAAATAAAGTTCAAATTTAAAGGAGAAATCCGGCGAGTTTTCATATTGATCTCCGTTTCTCGAGGTCATCGGGTACTGTTGGTACTAGTGTTGTCACAATACAAAAATTATTGTTTCGATACTGATACCAAGTCAAGAATTGTGATTTCGATACTTTTTCAAAATTTGATTTGATTTGGGGGTCCCCACCACCTTGACGTCATCAGTAATATTGAATATAATGTGATTATTCACACCAGTGGCCATCCTAGATTCTGCTCGGCCCTTCCACACACACATAAAATGATGGCTCATGTCATATGTTTCTATTTCATATATTTTGGAATTCATATATAAGTGTATATATTTTGTTAATAATGTTTAGTAATAATCACATAAAAGAGATCACCAAAACTTCATTTTAGCACTTAAGGAACATTTCAAAGATAAGGACGTCCTTATCATTACAAGGCGCTGAAACCCACGCTTTTGTCATTTCAAGGATAGACTATTGCAATGCTCTATACGCTGGCTGCAATAAAGACCTTCCAGTTTATACAAAATGCAGCTGCTCGCACTCCCACCAGGACCAAAAATGAACATATTTCCCCCATCCTAGCATCTTTACACTGGCTACCTGTTAAAAGTCGCATTGACTTAAAAATATTACTTCTAACATACAAAGCCATAAATGGCTGGGCACCTGAATATATTAAAGATTCCCTGGTCCCTTATAACCCACCTAGACCCTTAAGATCACAGAATACTGGACTTCTTGTAATCCCAAGAATTTCAAAAACTACAGTCGGAGGCAGAGCTTTCTGCTACCGCGCACCCCTTCTCTGGAATAATCTCCCTCCCTCAATTAGATTAGCAGACACCTTCCCTATTTTTAAGTCTAGACTTAAAACATACCTCTTTAGTGCTTCCCATAGTTAGGTATGGTGCAGTGTGGAACTTCAACCACCGCAGGGTTTTTTGGAATGGACCACCCTGCTGTGTAATCGTGTGTCTGGCACCCCAGTCATGCATGCGATGGTGGTGACTGACCATACCTGCGCTGGTGCGGACTGCTGTATCGATCATCTGAGCTACATCTAATCATAACAGCGTTAGTTTTGTAGATGTCCTGGTCATAGTAGAGGGTGATACGATACCGATTTATTCCGTAAGCCCACAGACACTTGTGAGGTAAATCATTACCAGTCATCAGCCATCCTTGTGTTTGTCCCTCATCGCACCTGAAGTCCCATCCCTATGACTGCCCTACTGCCTGTTGCTGTCCCCTTGCTTGGACTCCTGGCCCGCGCAGCCTAGTGACCCACTACTTGCCCTACGACATCCCCTTATCCCTATGGACAATTAATTCCCTACACTGGACTATTTGAACTTCCTGCCACTAAATAGGATTCATGCATTATTATACTGGATATGTAACCATCCTACCTCTTTGTAACATATACAAAGTTCACAAACACCATGTTCTATTCTCTACACCTAACTAACCTTTCATTTATCATGTAACTGACCCTAGGCAGATGGGGCAGGCCCTTGAGTCGTGGATCTGCTTGAGGTTTCTTCCAATATGTATATCCAATTCTAGGGAGTTTTTCCTTGCCCCTTTTACTCATGGGCTCTCTCTGAATGTTTTAACACTCTGTAAAGTGCCATGAGACATGTGTAATGTTTTGGCACTCTATAAGTGAAATGAAATTAAAATAAACAAATGAAATGAAATTAAAATTAAGTTAAAAGACGTGCAGGCTAGGGGAGACACTAGAAGCTTGCCTTGCGCGCACACTAAAGAACACGGCCATTCTTCAAAGTATCGATATTAATAAAATTAGGTATTGGGACATTTTTAATTTCAGGGTATACCGCGATTCTTTTGTAGTATCGGTGCACTGTGCAACACTAGTCGGTAGCCTATGGAAACCCCCCCGAAAACAATCGGTTTTACCTAGCGGTTGCTACAACCAGCAGCTAAGGCAGCTAAAGTGCTACACTCCATGGATGTGGGAGTGTAGTGCTATAGCTGCCTGGCTGCCTGGCTGCGTAGCAACTTGTGCTAGGTAAAACTGATTGTTTTAGTTTTTTTGTACTGACAGTATTTGGTGACCTTGAGAAACAGAGATCTATGTGAAAACTCGTCGGGTTTCTCCTTTAGGATCCACACTTCCTTCATGTTGGCTATATGTCAACCACTTAAAATGAATGATGAAAAAATGAATGAAAAAACGATAGAGAGGGTCGTGTATCAAAACCTCCCTGTATTTTCCCTGTGACTCTAGCTGCATGTATTTTATGTACCGTATAACACCTACAACACATGCATCATTCATGGGAATGATACAACGGAATCCAACTCTGCGAAGAGTGATTACTTCTGTAATTATGGATTTATGTTGATATTTCTGACCCAGCTATGACCCAATGATGATGTGGGAGAAGAGCTGTGAGTGACACAGCAATGAATATTCACCTGTGCCTGCATCACTGTCTGCTGCTCTTTCAGCTCTTTAGCTTGTAGTTTCCACTCTGCAGCCTGAGTCAATAACTGGTTAAACACAAAAGATCAAAGGTGGTAGAAGGCAAGAGCCAAGTGGCCAGGTGTTTACCTGTTTCTTCATTTGCAACTCCTGCTCCTTCATTGCGTAGCATTTCTTTGTTATGTCAATTGCCTCTTTAAGTAGCTACCAACAAAAACACAAAGAGATTATTGTGTTCCTTCTTTTATATCATGATTTAAGGATCACTGAACATTCAGAAATGTGGATGTTTGTACCCAAAATGAATTCGATTTTGAACATTTATCCAGCTCACAAAAATACTACAACTTCAAAAGTAGCAATGAACTGAACACTCCTAAATGTCAAAAACTGTTTAGATATGACTCACATATTCTTTTTCCCGCTTGTGCTTGGCCTCTGCTTCCCTCAGCAACATGTTGGCCTGCTCAATTTTGGCATCAGCCAGTTTCTGCTGCATGTCATGGTGTTTGAAAATCTTTTCTAAGCTCTGAATGACAAACAGAAAATCATTTTCAGAACAGTGGCCATACTGTTCTTTGTACACTGTTTAGTCCTCAAATAGATACAGTACCCTCCAGAATTATTGGCACCTCTGCTAAAGTTGACTAAAAAACGCTATAGAAAATAATCTGTTGGTGATTTATTGTAATCTCACAATGAAAACAATTAGGAAAAATCCAACCTTGAAAGGAAGTACGTTTATTTTGAGAAAAAGGGAAATCTCATAAAGAAATAAATATTTTTAATGAAAACACATTGCTCACAATTATTGGCACCCCTGCTGAATCTGGAATAAGTATACTGATTACCTTAACAAGGTTTAATAAATAAATTATAAAAATACAATTATAGTACATAGCCCTGTTGAATAAAGTCACTTTTTCTGATGTGTAATTTGTAAGGGTCACATGAAAACATGGGGTTAGCCAAAATAAAATAACCATTACGAAGACGAATCTTGAGATAGAAAACATGACTTACTTCTTCCCTCTTCTCATATTGGTGAATGATGTTGTTCAGTTTTTCAGCCAGATCTGAGTTCTCTTGACACAACTTGTTGTTACGGTTGCTATGCACTTCTATCTGAGCCTGGATGTCAGTCAGCGTGCTTTGAAAGTGAGTGGTGATCTCCTTTCTTTTTTTCTCATCCTCCTGACACCTTTGGAGATTCTCAACCTGAAGGCCAATTGAAATTCAACAGCAAGAATTCTTTGTAGGAATTGCCCTTCCTCTGATGCTGCATGTGCACTTTGCACTCTCAACTTCACAACAATATGGATACAGTGTGCTGAGTGAAAAGATCCATGTACTGTACAGATGACTGGAGGCTTGTTTGCACTCACCTTCAGTGTTTTGTTGTAGTCCTGGAGGTCTCTGCAGAGGCCCTCTAGTTTGGTGCGAGCCAGGATTGCACGGCTGAGGTCAAATTGGAGTTGATCTTTCTGCATCAACAGCTGATCACTTTTTTTTTGTAGATTGTTATTCTGCCTCCGCTCTCGCTGCTGACGCTCCACCTATGTAAATCATAAAGTTAATCTAAGCTGAACTCCTTTATTCCACCTGCTGAATTTAAGATAAGCTTTAGCCTTAAGATAATGTATAAGATAACATAAGAACATTCTTATGCTTTTAAATATTGCTGTCATTTTATTTACACTGTGCCATATAGTAGATCTCTATCACACTCTTTAAAACAAATGTGTTGTCCCTATCTGGACAAAGAGATGTGTTAAAACAACGAAAGTTGTGTTGTTTTCAACACATTCATTTTAAGAGTGCATGATTTTATATGAATTTAAGGAACCAGGAATTTAAGGAATCTATGATCTTCCTTGTCAAAAAAAATGAAGGCATTATTAAATATGGGCACAAATACAAATTTCCTCCTGTTGATTGCACCCCACCTGCATGTCTCTATTTCCCACTAGTTCCCCACTTTGAGAGCCACTAGACCAATCAAAATCAAAGAGGAGAGGTCCTATCCAAGTATCCAACCAATCCAACTTGTGTTATTAGTGTAGTTCGAAACCCAACATCTATGACGTGTGGAGGTGCATTAGTGCCTACAGCATGGGCATCTTGCACATCTGACAAGGCATAATGATACAGGATTTGAGCAACATATACTGTCATCCAGTTTTCCAGTGAAGACCTTGAATATTTCAGGTAAACAATGCCAAAATAAATGTTCTTTATCCATAGAGTCCAGGTGCTAAAATGGCCTGTATGCAGTGCAGACCTGTCAAATTAGGTGCACCATGGAATGAAAAACATGATTAAGAATACCCCATACTGTTGTGAGTCATTCTGTGTCAAATCAGATAATGCTGTTGCTGCACCGTCTCAGATTTTGTTCAAACATTGTCTGCATCATCAATGGGTCCTAAAACCAAGGCCTGTGAAATATTTCTGTGTAAATCTTCTGTCTTCATATCTTTTGGCAGCCATGGCCTACTGGTTAGCGCTTCGGACTTGTAACCGGAGGGTTGCCGGTTCGAACCCTGACCAGTAGACACGGCTGAAGTCCCCTTGAGCAAGGCACCTAACCCCTCACTGCTCCCCGAGTGCCGCTGTTGTTCCAGGCAGCTCACTGCGCCGGGATTAGTGTGTACTTCACCTCACTGTGTGTTCACTGTGTGCTGAGTGTGTTTCACTAATTCACGGATTGGAATAAATGCAGAGACCAAATTTCCCTCATAGGATCAAAAGAATATATTATACTTATACTTTTTCAGACCTTGAAATTCTTTAATTTTTACAGTTTGAAAAACACGTGCCATGTTTGGGCATTAATATCTTGACAAATATTTTCCCTAGCCTCCTCACATTTTCTAGGGTGGAAAACCAGCATATAAAAAAGCATGTGTAAACAATTTAAAGTCTGTACTAAATGTCTACTGACTTTCAAAAGGGCCCTAGATTTCGGAAAAAAATGTGCATTAAGTGTGATGTTTTTAAAGTGTATTAAAAACATTTTTGTTTTTATTTCATTTGGTATCAGTCCCTATTTCCTCTTCAAATACATCAGTTTATTCATGTTTCCCCACAATTTAAAGTCCCCACATCAAATGACCAAGACAATAATGAGGATAAAACAAGGTGTGTTATTTTGTGTAATTTTCAATCAGCTATTTTTTTTTCATTTTAAAGATATTAGGAATGTCTTATTCTTTTTGAAATATGGGAAGTAAAATACAGCCATTCCGTTCCATTCAAATATCAGAGTTAATGCCTTGTAAAAGGAGCAAAATGCTATGTTGTGTTTCACCTGAGGGGGCGCTAAAACCTATTTGTTATTGTAAATGCTTATTTTGGTATTCCCAAAACACCTGTAACTAGATGCATTTATTCTGTGAATGGGACTTGGTACAATATTGGTACTTTACACACTAAATGTCCATATACTTAGCTAGGGACTTCTATAAAACCAATGTTTTTGTGGTACAAACTTTTAATAATTGAATCGTACTACAAAGTTTGGTCAGGCTAGAAATAATACTTTTTAAGATATGAATGTCCAATCATGGCCTCCAAGATAAGGCCTTTTAGAGAGTTTAAACAATCAAGGGCAAAAAGACTATGAAAACAATAGAATTGAACAAAAATATTTTACAGGTTTTAGTAATGGAACCTAAACATTAGGTAGACAAACTTTGAGGAAAATCGGAGTCGGTGCTACAACCATTTTCCTGGATTTTGTCTGATTTGACACGGAATGACTCTTGTGCAACTGAAATCCTATATCGTGAATCCTATAGCCTATAACATTTCATTCTCAAAACTCTAGCAACTGATCTCCTCAGTTCGTAAACATTAACAAAATTTTGTTAAATGAGATGAAGCAGCACAGTGGTAAGCCCCCGTCCTTTTTTTGAAACATGTTGGCATCAAATTCAAAATGAACATATATTTTCCATGAAATAGTCAACATTTTCATTTTCAATATTTGATATGTTGTCTTTTTGCTGCTAAATATGGGTTTACGAGATTTGTATATTATCACATTCTGTTTTTATTTGCATTTTACACAACGTCCCAACTTTTTCTGATTTGGGGTTGTAAATAAGAGATTCTATGTTAATTTCTTATTTTACTTATTATAAGCTCAGTTTGTAATCCCAGTGCTTGGAAAGTAAAAATGGAAAATTCAAAATAAACATAAAGTAACAGATTAGAAAATGTAACAGTCTAGGGACTGTGACATGTTTAGAGAAACAGACAAAGGAGAGAGACGTGTGGAAAGAAGACTGATAAAGTGACAGGCTGCCGGGAGGTTGATAACACAGGCAGAAATGATGATGAGTGAAAGAGAGAGGAGCTGCAGAGACTACAGTAGACAATAGACATGTATAGAATGTATAATAATTTAGAGTCTAAATACATTTTTTTCTGTTTTCTGCTGTGCCTAGGTTGATGGTTGGTTGGCCAAGGTTTTTTATGGTTATGGTTCAGTCCACATCAACGGGACGGACCAACCTAGCCAACCTTGACCATGCCTGGGCTGGTTAAGAGTATTTTGGGTATTGGATATTTCAATGTGGTAATATGGTGGCAGCATGGAGGGGAGTGTCTCCAGGACGCTGGTTTCACAGTTAAGCCTTCATGAGGTGTCGTGGGCCTAACTTAACGAAACATCGGTGAATGAGGGTGCCCACTTGATAACCCCAATGACATGCCGCATACTATATAGGCTACTGCTGTTGGATGGGCCATTTGTATTGTGCTTGTGACCATTTGTTGGCGGATTTGTGGGTAGTGTGCTTTTTAAAGTTAAACTTGAGCAGGGGCTTCTGATGTGTTTTTACCTTGGATTTTGGCACAAGGGATTTTAACATCTAATCCTGTGTATTAATGTAATTTTTGTTCAAGCAACTAAAACAGAATATTGGAATAAATAGTGAAATATCCAAAAGTTTAATTGGCCAACTCTGCCAAGTTAATAACTATTTGTTCTTTATTTTCTGTTATTTTCTAAATGTTTGTTTATGATAAAACCATTGTGATTGTATTGAAATTATATTAAAAATCTATAGATTGTAAATGCATTACATGGACCGATAACCTTCACAACTTAATTTGTTCTTCCAAATGATCAACAAAGGAACAAATATCCCAATGTCCAATAAAGTGTTTTGTCCTGAGGAAACATGTGTCTGCTGAAATAGCCTAATCCTTGGAGTCCCACACTTACCAGCTCAGCATACTTCTTCAGGATGATCTCCACTTTGTCTTCTGGTGACTTAACCTTTTCCAGACTTAGAATGAGACGGGCGGTTTCATTCCCTGCACAGTATTGGAGCATAGCAGTAAGTTTGCATGCATTCGCGGCTTTGGTGATACAGCTGACTGGCAAATCAACAACAACTCCAGGAAGCCAGACAGAACTGTAGTGGGCATGGCTGATGCAACTGTTGTGGATGCTTGTCATATGCTAAAACTTTCAAGGAACATGTTGCAGGTATTGCAGCCCCTTTGATAAACTCATCCAGTGTATAGACCAAATAAATCAGTGAATGTCTCACAATTTTCTGTAACTAAACAAAGATATAACAGTGGACTTAGTTGTTGGCATCGAAGCCCAGAGAAATTCTGGGCACTAATCTGAAATCTCTTGCACAAAACTCTTGGAGTACTCATGACTTGAATGTTGAATTGCATATCTGCCATGTCACTAAAAAATGCTTTTTACCATTTTAGAAGTACAAACTTGTCTTTCAAGCAGATAAAAAGAAACTACATGCTAAAACAAATGTTTGCAAGGTGCAAGTCAACATTTTCTTTTAGCTTAAACTTTAATGCACAGCACAATCTACTGAGCTGTCAAGCCACAACTAGCTAGATAGCTAATCTGAATAGCAACACTTTCTCATAACTTTGAGCATAATTCAACAATATAATATTAAACAATGTTAGTTATTTGTTAGCTTTAGCATTAGCAATTAGAACAATAGCTTTTATTTAGTTATATTTAACATTATGTATTAGTGACTGGGGATACTTTGACTGATTCTATAGACTATAGTATAAAGTAATGCTAATGCTTGCCTACAAAATAGTCACTGATTCTGCACCCTTGTCCTTGAATGCCCTAATACTGGCATAATACTGGCATATGCCACCTCCTGACCACTGCACTCCTCTAATTCGCCTTATTCACCCGGCGGCCAAAACGAGGCTACAGGGTACAGGTGGCGTTCATTCACCTTATTCACCCAGTGGCCAGAACAATCATTGTTCTGGCCACTAGGTGAATAAGGTGAATGAACGCCACCTGGCTCTGCTTATGGCAATCTAAACTTTTCTCATCTGTTGTTCCCCAGTTGTTGACTTTGCTTGAATTGTTATTGTATTCTATGTGAGTAGTACTAATTGCTGCACAATTACCTAGTGGCACTGTACATTTATTGTACCTTGATTGTTGTAAGTCGCTTTGGATAAAAGCATCAGATGAATTATTAAATGTAAATGTGAATGTAATGAATAAGAACCCTTGCCTATTGGAGATTAGACTAGTTTTACAGTAAAATCTCATCCATTCATGCAGAGCTTCTTATTGGGGAACTTGATTTGTAACTGATAACATGGCCTGTGTTCCAATTAGTTTTGACATGGCGGAGAATCCTTTATGGGCATGTCGCATGATTTTCTGCCTTAATTTTAATTAATCTGGTACCTGGAGCAGATCCAAATACTTCTTCCGGATCCTGTTGCTGGTCACCCTTATCTTCAACTGCCTCCAAACTGGAGATCTGCTGCTCCATGAGTGAGGCTGCAGACCCATATGTTTTGATAATGTCCTCCAGCTGCTGGCTGAAGATCTCCATGGGATCAGTGTCTTCTTCCTCACTGCCATTCATTTGGGCTGTTAGGGTATTCCTTGGATCTGGGATTCCTGATATACTCTGAGCACTTTTCTCCATGGCTTGTGAATCTTGAACAATGAAAGGGAGGAGGAGAAAGATAGACTAAGACACAAAAATGTTTATGGCACAAATAATGATATGGCATGGGTTTGGAGTACTCTTAAGACATATGGCACAAGCCTTATGTTGTGGAGGTGTCCTGTGCTTTCTGGGTGCTGTAAAAGTTGGGAAAAACAGCTGAAAGTCTCAGGCTAGTATGGACAGTCTGTCAATTGGCTGGGGATAAACTGGAGTGTTACATGTATATGATACATGAATTTCAAAACTGCACCAAAATTCTTTTTATTCAGAAATTCAACTCTGTCATTTGGTAAACCAGCCTACTCATAGCATTTTAACTTTGCGTTTAAATCAGCCCTTTCTATAACACTTGTAATGCTAATAGGCCTAGCCTACTTTATGCCAAAATTATGTTTTATTTATAAACTAAACTGTCGGTCATTAAGAAAACATAATGATTGTGTTGTTGTAGCTTTGTGTAACCCAGACGTGCATTTTATACGACCAATCACTTGTGGCTGCCTGCACTTTCCCTGTCCTCACTGCAACTTGCACACTGGTTTGTGCTTATTAGCAGCATGTTCATCAGGTCCAGGACACCAGCCTGAGCCTCCATGTCAACAAAGAATGAAAACGAGCTTATTATCAATGCGTGTTATCAATGCGTGTTCAATTCGAGCGAATTTATATTTTTTCTAAAGATACAGGACTGCTGCAGGCAATGAGCTGGCAACCACCATGAATAATTCATTTTTAAATGTTCTTTCAAACAATAACTATGCCTACTCGAGACTCTGTCTTAGTAGGCTATAATTTCCAGGACAATTAGGGCAGGATTCGGGACAACTACTTGTATTTCAGGACTTTTTTTTCTGGATTTTTTGGGACGTCTGGTCACCCTAAGACTATGGGAAATTCTGTTTTCAATTCAACTGTAAAACTAATAAAGTTCATTTTCAGGACTGCTATATATGTGGAAATGCTTTTATGTTTTGCATTAGGTCTGGAATAGGCAGAAATGTGCAGTATTTCTAATACATGTATTTAAAATACATATTTCAAATACAAAATAACCTACTATTTTGTCATTTGTATTTTATTGAGATGATGAAAATGCCTTCATATTCTGTATCAAAATATTTCAGTGTTGTGTATTTTTGTATTTTCAAAATACTGAAAAATACTTTCTGTGAAACACTGTGATGACATCTATCTAACTATCTATAAAGCACAACATCTTGTCTGTGTCTGTGGCACCCTCGCGTGGTCAAGCCCCTGTGATACCGCTCTCGGCCACTAGGGAATTTTGGCGCTGTTTCAAACTAGCTATGGGCATGCACATTGCACTAGTCATCACAACACAAAACGTGTGGTGTTGCAGATTGGATTGAGTCCTAGGTTCTTGGTGCTTCAGGCAGCCGTAGATCGGAAGAGGATGACTTCATCTTCACAGAAGACGTGGAGGTCAACTCCCAGCAAGGCTGAGCTAGAGTCACTTCATTTTTTAGAGGACACCACTAGCTAAGGTTACACACACTAGCTAAGGTTACTCCTTTGCTCACACAAGGACAGCACAGGGACGAGTTCACAAGCTTAGATAGCAACACTTGAGTTTGCTTTTTTTCTTTCTTTTTTCTGTTTTACAGTTTTTTTTCTAGACTTTAAATTTGTCTGTTCTCTGACCTGTGAAATATTTCAGTGCTATGGTGACTTGACAAGATAACTTCCTACCTCAATAAAGGACATTTCCAACCTCTTGCACATTTTAAATAAGAAATGACCCTGTCACAATGTCATAATTAATTATTGGCTTCTAATTGGCTTAACAGATTGGATGGTATTAATGTGACAACCTGATTTTTTATTTTTACTTTTTTTGTATTTACATTGATAAAGGTTGTGCACACACCAGTTTCAGGTGTATACAGAATGATTCAACTGTGATGAAACTCACCATAAGTGTGGTAGTGATGGTGTTAAATAACTTAAAATGTTAAAATACTACCTAGTTTACATTTCTAAATTCTTTGAGTTATTGTCACTGATTCATAGTGGGCAATCTATTGTACCAATAGAGTAAATAAGTATACTTAAGGAAGGGTTCCTTGAGTTACCAAACATTTCTCAGAGCAGAGGTTTATATTGGGATGTCTAAAATGAGGGGTCAGCATATCTAATCTGTTGACTGATTATGGAAGGGGTCTCTTTCTTTCAGATGTTTTTCCAGGTAGTGTAGGCTTGGGGAGTAGTGTAACAGCTGCCTAAGTTCGGAATTCCAAATGGCCAGTTATGTTGTTCAGATATACGGCCCAACTGCTTGACATCCGCATTACATGTAGGTCTGAAAGCAGCTACAGTATACATGTAGGCATATGTAAGCACCCACGCACATGCACACACACATAGGTAGGCAAGCACAGACACACATATTTTAAACGTTGCCTGTTTAAAGAATTTAATCTCTGCGATTGATTTTGTTGTGATAAGAACAAAGTTGTAATTTGCATGCATGAGTATTGAACTTAATTTGCGCTGCGGTGTTGGCGATAGGCCTACTGTCATTTGACCGTGTTGCAAGATTGTTCATGACGTGCACGGAGCGGAGGGTCTGGCAAATATACTATCCTACTGTGATTGAAATAAAAATATCAGAATATTAATTCAATTATCACCTTGTCATCATAACATTGGCATGGCCTCCAGGAAAGAACACTTTATGTTATATTTTATTTGTGTTGGTCATACTATAGAATGATTTATTGCTGTCTGTTGAATAATACAGAAGAAAAAGAGATAAGAAGATTAAAAAAATAATAATAATTGCATATGAAATCGCAATATTGGTAAAAAAAATCACAATCAGATTATTTTCAAAAATCGTTTAGCAGAACGCAGAACCAAGAAGCAGTATTGTGAAGAGACTGTTCTAAGGTAGAACTATGTTTTTTGAGGTTGCTAGGAAAAGTTAACCCTACTGTGGTATCAAAGGTGTTACACATCCACCCACCACTAAAGATGGATCTGTTGCCATACACCAGGATGATGAGGATGAGAGACAAGTGGACCTTCCAATTCCAATGATCTAAAACACTTAAAATGAGACACGTAATTGAAAAATAATGTTTTTTTTTCTTTTTTTAAATGACATAGTCAATTAGCAGATTTAAATCCAACAGAGCGTGTTGAAAGACCTGAACATGAAGACTCACAAGAGCACTGAGTAGTATGGACAATGGAAATGGTATTGGAAGCAAAGACTTCTCCAGTCCAAGTATAAAATACATTTCAGCTAGTGATCAATACTTTTACCTGCATTCCACTTTGTCATAATTATATTTAGATATACTATATATATTTTTTATATACTAAAATGTGTTCTGTGTGGTTAACACCAATGTCTGGTTAGAATTCCCTGTGAATAGCTGCACTGGAAAAGTATTTGCAAAAAAAAAATGTTCATTTCACAAAATGCTCAAATTATGCACAATATATCTGTTATACTATATAGTTCCTTAACTTTTCATTCAGAATAAGTTAAATTACAAGCGTGTTAGATTACTGTTGCCAAAAATATTATCATATTATCATTTTTCTAAGGAAAATATCTTCTTATTTGGCATAATTCTTGTTCATTTTCTCACTTTATGCAGCTGTTATATTATACACTGCTGTGTGATGCATCTATAGTTTTATTTTAAGGCTACATACTTGACAGAGTGGTAGTGACGCTCTCCAGTAAGCCATGATAAAATTAGCAAACCCCACCCCCAACACACACATACACACACCTACACCCACACCCACCCACACACACACACACACACACACACACACACACACACACACACACAAACACACACACACACACACACACACACACACACACATTCTGGTAAAGAGCCATGGAGCACCTGTTATGAAATAACACACTATTTTCGGACCTTCAGGATCCCCCCCCCAACACACACACACTCTCTCTAACTCACTACCAGGAGTTAGAGTGGATGTCAATTATGAGAGTTATCGTTAATTGACTTGTAAAGGAAATAGTAAAATATATAACTGATATTTTTGGGGTTATTTGTCTTTACATAATAATTCTTCAGTTATCCGTTGTCACAGTTCAGTTTTCACTTTCAATGTTGTACGTACCACACACCATAAGATAACATTCACTTGTTAATATAGATAGCATCAGTAACTAATCAAAGTATGATCTCTACCTATATAATGTTTGCACAAAACCAAAGCAGCTACCAGTTAATGTCTTCAAGAGCAATGTTACAGTGCCACACAATTGAACATAATTAGCAGTGCAACTCACCAAGTGTCGTTGTAAGAATACAGGACAGATGAAGCAAGTTACTTCACTGAAGCAAAGGAGAGAAAGAGAGAAAAGGGAAGGGTCTAAGACAACCGAACTAAGGGAACATCTCCAACAACAGCTGCAACAGGCAACCTCCCAAAATAGTTCCAGAGACATAAGCCAAATTTAACTACAAATACTAGTTGTACCTAGTGGCAAAGAGGTGCAATAGCATAACATAGATATCACCAAGGCAAAAAACTTACACTTATTTTGGCATCTCTGTGCCCGGTGGTTTTTGTCAAAAAAATCCCAAAAGAAATAGTTAGAGAGCATTGACAAAATGGTAGAGAGCAGAAATATAGATGCTTACACAATTTGAAATGTTTATTTCAATAACAAATCCCTTTCTATTCAAAGATATTACATTAGTGTCAACGGTCCCGGCCCTGTCACTGCAAGCATCTCCCTCAAGCACACTGTGGATTTTTTATTTAATTTATATAGTATATTTAGTATTTAGTTTGGTTAGTTTTTTTTAATCTTCTACTGTCTCTATTGTACAGTGGAGTTTGGTTATATGTTTATACTTATATTTACCATTTCTGCTGTAAGTGCATGTTGTGTGTGATGTCTGTATGCTACTGAGACCTTTGAATTTCCCCTTGGGGATCAATAAAGTATCTATCTATCTATCTATCTATCTATCTATCTATTCCCTCTCTCTTGACCATCTAATGAGAGGATGTCTTTTCCTAGTGTCTACTGTGTCTTCCCGCACCCCACTCCTCTGACTGTTGCTCTGGTCTGCTCAAGAATAGCCTTAAAATGCTCATAATAACTACAGTAATATTAAAACTTATAAAAAACATAAATGCATCCTTTAAGTCATAGAAAAACACCACACTGTCCTTGTGTGAGCAAAGGAGTGTGTGTAACCTTAGCTAGTGGTGTTTCCTCAGTTGATGCCTTTAAGCACAACTAACTTCTCAAACAGTGTTGCATTTAGAAGACGCCTGTTATTCAGTCCAGGAAAGGAAAATAAACGCTCTACTGGAGCAGAAGACGGAATGATGGTATTACACCTTACAAGGTTTTTGATGAGGGGATACTGGTTGGCAAGTCCTTCCTTTGATCCTCTAAAAAATGAAATGACTCTAGCTCAACATTGCTGTGAGTTGACTTCAGGAACACCTCCACGTCTTCTGTGAAGATGAAGAAGTTATCCTCTTCCTCTAGCGCATTAGTTGCGTTTGAAGCCCCACTCAGTCACAAGTCCATATCTGTGGCAGCCTGAAGCACCAAGTACCTAGGACTCAATCCAATCTGCAGCACTGCGCATTTTGTGTAGTGATGACTAGTGCAATGCCTATAGTTAGTTTGAAACAGTGCCAAAATTCTAGTGGCTGAGAGCGGTGGCCGAAACTAGTGGCCGAGAGTGGTATCACAGGGGCTTGACCATGCGAGGGTGCCACAGACAGACGGAGACAGAGATTTTGTGCTTTATAGATAGTTAGATAGATGTCATCACAGTGTTTCACAGAAAGTATTTTACAGTATTTTGAAGATACAAAAATACACAACACTGAAGTATTTTGATACAAAATACGAAGGCATTTTCATCATCTCAATAAAATACAAATTACATCCCTGCTTTGTGTGGGATCATGGCTGAGAAGTCAAAATTTCAGGATTTCCACTCAGCTGGCAACATCTGCTGCTATATGCCTCGACGCCAGCCGTCAATCAAGCTGACCACACCCTTAATATTCATAGATTTTATATCTAGATATGATCTAAACTAATGAGTTATAAAAAATTCACCCCCTCACAGTTGTCAGGCACTGGGAAACTATCGAAAAGTACAATAAGAGTCCATGGGACCAGGCTTTGAAGACATGTTTATGCTGTGAAAACAGACATTTTAACATGGGAGTCTATGGACATTTTGCTCGTTTTTAAGAAAAGTTCCTAGCGGATTTTCGATGTATTGCAGTTTTTCGAACTTCCGGGTAGGCTTCATTGTTCAGATTAGAATGTTGCTGCTTGGTTTCAAACATAGACTGTATATATAGAACTGGACCATAGACTGTATATATAGAACTGGACAGTGTGGCTGCATTCTACAGTGTTCTATGGAATTGAAGCCGCCGAGGCGACGCCATCTTGGAAAATTTGGAGCCAATTTGAAGTGCGGCTGCGCAGCAAAAGTTGAAGCATGCGCAGTGAAGAGGAGTCGCGGTCAGGCACGCCCACTCAGTTGCCACTCAGCGAGTTAAACACGCCCCTTGTCAAGTGAAACCCGCCCCCTTCTCCTTTCCACAACGCAGGTCGACTCGGCGCAGAAGGCTAGCTGGCTGGATGAATTTTGCGGCTGTGAGTTAGCTAAACAGTACAAACAACAATCGGTTTGTTCTTGTCTGGTAAGTGTTATTATCAACTGAAAAGTTTTTTTTGTCTATTGGTGTTCTTAAATACGTCTAAGAGAGCTTATTATGTTGATTATAGACTGTGACAATTTAGTATGGTGAATACTAATGAGCTAACAACAGAAATACGGACAGCGAAATAGATGCTAACGTTAGCAGCTACATTAACGTTACCGTTAACGGGAGGCTAAGTTAGTCGTTGAAGTGAAGATTAGCACACAGCTCCCGTAACAGTCGATGCATGATATACTTGGTTTTATTAGTTGTTGCTGTTTTCAAATATCTCAATCGTATGCCATCTCAACATGGAGTAACCATTGACTGTACATGGGGATTAATAACACTAGACAGTCAGTACAGTATATGATGTGATAAAGCAACGGTATGATGTGATAAAGCAACGCAAGTTAACGTTAACGTAATGTGAAGCATGGACCTCATCAACCCGTCATGTTAATGTAACTACTAGCCAGTTTGCCAGCGTTGCATTTTTTCTAACGTTAACGACAGACACCTCTGTTAGAGCTACTTCTGTGATGGTAGGTCGGTAGCATAGACTGTAAAAAAATAGATCGGTAGGTTGGTAGTTGTAGACCGCATAAGTGAATGATAAATTAAACGCCTGCATTAAACACTACGCCAAGAACCAGTCACTTCCCAGGGATATCGGTGAACATTTGAGAAAGACCTTAGTTTGTCATCTAACGTCCATGATCAGTCATACTGATAACGTTATTTTTCAAGCTGACGCAAGTTAATAACATTCACACCGCATATTTAAATGTGTAGTTAACATTAGGTAGGCTGTGAAGTTTATTGCACACACATATTTAATTAATTGGTATTACTAGTGGTGTTGAGTGCCTGATTAGATGCTTTGTAATGTTGTAAAATTGTCTGACTAACTTTATTGTAACTGTTATTGTAACTGTGAGACAGTGTGCCGTCTGTTAAGAGTGATGCGAGCGTTAGTCCAGAGCCCCCTGGTGGCTGGCTGCAGTACAATGTGTAACTCCGCCCATCCCCATGTATTTCAATGGCCAAGTAGCCAACTTTCCGTGTCACTTTTCTCACCTAAAACTATTTTTGTATCAACAACTTTTTATTCGAAAAAATAGTTTTCAAAATGCTTCAATACACACAATGTTTCTTTTCTCGCTGAAATTATTTTTTTAATGTTATATTAACAAATCTAAAAAGGGCGTGTTTACACCTATGATTGACAGCTGGCTGGCTGCAGACACGACGCTTTGTCCATTATGTTTTACCGTCTAGGCTGCAGACACTACCACGCCATCGCTCACTTATTTTAAAGACACCTGATTTCGACACATAATCTAACCTAAATAAGTGTTGCTGTCATTATCATTAGGCTATATATTATCACAGTCTGACTAAATACATATTGATAGTCATACATTGTGTAGTTGTTTGTAAGAGACATCGTTGTTAGTTGTTACAGATTCTTTTGAAAAAAAAGATATGTGCTGTTCTTTCGTAGATGCTAAGTATATTAGCTCATAGCATGCTACATCATGCTAGCATTAGCCAGTTGATAGGTAAAGTAAAAGGGCTCTGCTATATTGATCCGAAGTGACATTAGCCATAGTCCCCATAATTTACAGTCCTACTTGTTTCAAATGGTTTAACGTAACCAGTGATTGCCGCCATCATCGTTGCAACTTCATTTGAATACA